>NW_027175943.1:1170457-1200457 GCF_023055335.1 Clinocottus analis | reverse complement strand
TTAGTTTAGTAGCTGTCAAGCTGGTTTTTCCACTCAATAGCATGTTAGCTTGGTAGTTTCCTCGCTATTTGTTTGCCCACTCGGTGGCGGGTTAACTTGGTAGCTCGTTTGCAATTAAGCTAGTTTGCCCTCTCATGAATGGGTTAGCTTGGTCGCTCCCTCGCTAGTAGTTTGCCCACTCTGCGGCAGGTTAACTTGGTAGCTCACGCGCCGTAGCGCTCACTAGCTAACGTGCGTGTGGCGTTTTTTTTTTTTCTTCAAATCGACAAGACGTAAGAATAAAGTTTAATCCGCCGGCCGCATTCCACCCAGATTATGTCAAACTGTTTTGATGAACATCTGCCAGGTGTCAGCGTCGCTTCTGGAACCGTCACGGAACCGCGTCGTTCTCTGAAATGTTGCGATCTAGGATTCCGGAACTTCTCTCTCTCTCTCTCTCTCTCTCTCTCTCTCTCTCTCTCTCTCTCTCTCTCTCTCTCTCTCTCGCTCTCTCTCGCTTTCCCAGTCTCTCTCGTTCAGCCATTTTGCAAACAAACAAAGAAAAAAACAGTTTGCTTGTCCCCTTCCTCCTATAGCTGCGTGGTCACGGAGTCTTCTATGACGTCATCGCAGGGTCCCACCCACCCGCCGAGCATCGCCCTCCCGCCTCCGTCCACGCCGCCCTCGCCCGCCCCTCCCACGCCTCCTCCCTGGAAAACGTCCTCGCTGGAGTCCAGGAGGCGCGAGCTGGACTCGGACATGTTGGAAGCACAGTGCAGGGATTGGCAGGGGCACGGGGGCGGGAGGGGCAGCGTCAGCAGCGAGTCCCGCCCGTTCGACCTCCGCGGGGAGAACGACGGGTCGCCGGCGTCCACCGAGCGGCCCACCTCGTTCAGGCGGGTCTCGCTCCTGGTCACGCCGCGGAGTCCGAAGTCGGAGGAGTGGCTGTGGCTCCCCAGCGGGCGGAGCAACCCGTCGGAGATGGTGTAGGAGGGCGGGGACTGCAGGGGCAGGGGCGGGGCCCGGCGCTTGGAGCGCGAGAACAGGTAGGAGAGGCGCTTGAAGGAGTCCGTCTTCGCCCCCGGACTCGAGAGGCGCTGCAGTCGGGTCCGCGTGCGCGCCAGCGAGGAGTGGAACGTCGTGGAGAACGATGAAGAGGACGGCGACGGGAGGACGTCGGTGGAGGACGGAGGGGCGGCGGCCGTCTTCAGCCCGTTGCTCTTTGGTTTGCCCTCCTCGTCCTCCTCCTCTTCCCCCCATCCGATGCCCTCCTCCAGTCCCTCGCCCTCCTCCTCGCCGTCGTCGTCCCCTCCGTCCACCCGGGTCATGCCGGAGATGGAGCGCACCAGGGCGGACACGCCGGTGTCCGGCCGGTCGTCGTCCAGCAGCGGGTTCATGAACGACACGCCCTTTGACCTCTGGCCGCCGCCACCGCCGCCGCCCTCGCCGCCGCCGCCGTCGCCCGACTCGCTGTCATCCTCCGAGGCCATGGCGCCGTCGTCTCTCGCCGCCTCGCTGGAGGAGGAGTAGTGCCGCCGGGGAGGACGCCGGTTACCGAGGAGATCCAGGACCTCGTAGCGGAAACTGGAGATGTCCTGCTTCAGCTCCTGGAGAGAGAGAGAACGGAGAAACTTAATATTACAGGAGGTGGTCGCCCCCTGGTGGTCAGGAGAGAGAATGCAGCTTTAACACATGAAGCATAGACTTCTATACAACCAGAGGAGTCGCCCCTTAGTGGTCAGGAGAGAGAATGCAGCTTTAACACATGAAGCATAGACTTCTATACAACCAGAGGAGTCGCCCCCTGGTGGTCAGGAGAGAGAATGCAGCTTTAACACATGAAGCATAGACTTCTATACAACCAGAGGAGTCGCCCCCTGGTGGTCAGGAGAGAGAATGCAGCTTTAACACATGAAGCATAGACTTCTATACAACCAGAGGAGTTGACCCCTGGTGGTCAGGAGAGAGAATGCAGCTTTAACACATGAAGCATAGACTTCTATACAACCAGAGGAGTCGCCCCCTGGTGGTCAGGAGAGAGAATGCAGCTTTAACACATGAAGCATAGACTTCTATACAACCAGAGGAGTCGCCCCCTGGTGGTCAGGAGAGAGAATGCAGCTTTAACACATGAAGCATAGACTTCTATACAACCAGAGGAGTCGCCCCCTGGTGGTCAGGAGAGAGAATGCAGCTTTAACACATGAAGCATAGACTTCTATACAACCAGAGGAGTCGCCCCCTGGTGGTCAGGATATAATATCGCAGCTAAACTTTTATCTTTTCATCAAGAAGACTGCAAAGTTTATTCCGAAGCGTTAAAGTGAATAAATATGATATTCAGGGGAAAAAACACGAAGAGGAAAAAAAGATGAAGAGACGAAGCAGAAGAGGGTGAGGAGGGTGAAGTGGAAGAGATGCAATCGGTGACGGAGTGAGAGAGCGGAGGTGAAACATCAATTTGTGGAGGCAGGAGGTGGAGAGGAGGGTAAGGACTCAGGAGGAGAGGGGCGAGCGAGGTCAAGAGACCAGCAGAGGAGAGAGAGAGAGTGGATAAGTGGAGCGAGAAGAGAGTGATGAGAGAGGAGGGAAAGACTCTTCATCTCTTTAACTCAATCATTTGCTTAATTCACTTCATTCATTTTAAAGTCATGAAATGACGTAAATTCATTTATTTTTACATATTATTATGTGACATTTTGGTTGAAATGTACATTTAACTTAAAGGTAATGACCAAACTGTCTGCCGTGAAGTTGCATTGTGGGTAATTCAGACACCGATACGGTGTATTTTTCCGTTTACTTCCACCGAAACTTTTCCCTCCGAAGCGTCTCTAAAACACGGCGCCTCCATCTTTGTTCCTCTGGTTGCTCAGCGGTCACTTGGGATCTGAACTCACGTGTTTTCTCTCCTCAGAGAACAAAACGCGTGCACCTGATGTTACACACACACTTTAGAACACACACACACACACACACACACCTGGGGTGTGAAAGCGAGTCAGCTCGACGTGCACCTGATGTTGTTTTTGGGTTGAAAACCCCCCAAAGGAAACGTTCCACTTCAAAGCTCCAGAGGCATCATGGGAAAACGGGGCCGCGCAGCTAAAGCGGCGTTGGAATAAATTCAGTCTCAGAAGATTTGACTCGCATCGATCAGAGAGGAGTCGACTTCTGCTTATTGAAAACCACGTTTTCATCTTCTGAAGGGCGACTTTCTGGTGTCCATAAAAAAGCTGCTCGCTTTATTGCGACGCCGACGAGCGTCTGAGTGTTGCTCTGGGAGGCGGCGTGTGATCCACCGCAGAACAACAGACGTTCTCCTCCGCGAGAACCCACCTTGAAGTTCTCCTCCGTCAGTCCCTCGTCCGTCTTGGCGCTGCGTATCATGGCCGCCACGTACCGCTTCACCAGGCTCCGGATCACTTCCTGTTGGCGACATCGTCACAGACGCCGTCAATTCACTCAATCATGCGTTATTTTTTCCATGTTTTGGATGTTTTATTTGGGTCAGAACTTTACATTTGATGCTTAACATCATGAGCACGTGCTGTGACGTGTGAGGAGATGCCTTGCAGCCCAGATGAAGGGCATAGTGAACACAACCTGCTCCTGAATCCCGTGTTTCGTCTCTTATCGAGAAGCTTTGCATGAAGTGACTCTCGTTTTCTTTTGTTTTGTCAAAAACATAAAATATTCTGACGTTCAGATGATCACAAATCAGAACGGTTGTTTGTTTTTTAAGTGTTTTCCTAAATTTTGCAAGAACTTAACGAGTATTTCTCCCAGTATTTAATGGTGAGTATGTTTCTGGATCCGGCTTTTAAACATCTGTTCTGTCTTTAACATGCAGGTTGTGTCACAAAACAGTAAAAAAAATATATTTTTATTTATTAATCCATTAAAAAATACCTGCGAGGAACCATCTGAATTCATTGTTGTCGTGTTTTCTTTGTATATTAATGTGTAAAAGTCTCGTTGCTGAACGCAGCTGATGAGTTCTCGTCTCATTAAGGAATCGGCCAATGAGGCGACCGACCCTCTGGACGCAAAGACCAAAGAGAGATCTCAGCATTTGGTGATCAGTGGGCGGTAATGCAGACACACACACACACACACACACACACACACACACACACACACACACACACACCCGCGCTGCATCCTCCCACGGTCCACACCTGCGCCTGCCAAGCGGGACGCTCTGGCACGCCGTCACTGCGCTCTGCCAGAACAACCACACACTGAGTGAAGGGCAGAACGCTGCAGCGCTGCTTCAAAGAAATGACAAACAACATGGCCGCCGCTCAAGGAGACAACGCCGCCGCCAAAACACAAAGTCCTGGCGCTGCCGGCGAGCGCCGAGGCGTCCGAACGCAAGAGACACGTCTCCACGATTCTGAGCCGAGAAATACTAAAAAAACTCATCAGAACAAAAACTACCCTCACTGTGGTACTTTGTAACGTGTAGTAATACTTTGTAACGTGTAGTAATACTTTGTAACGTGTAATAATACTTTGTAACGTGTAGTAATACTTTGTAACGTGTAATAATACTTTGTAACGTGTAATAATACTTTGTAACGTGTAGTAATACTTTGTAACGTGTAATAATACTTTGTAATGTGTAATAATACTTTGTAACGTGTAATAATACTTTGTAACATTGTAATAATACTTTGTAATGTGTAGTAATACTTTGTAACGTGTAATAATACTTTGTAAAAGTGTAATAATACTTTTTAATGTGTAATAATACTTTGTAACAGTGTAATAATACTTACAACAAAAATATTTGTCTTTATTTACAATATAAATATGAGAACACTGATCTCACAAGATTTATATTTATATAAATTCACGAGTTTCATCTCAGAGAATTCTTTTTTTAATAATTTTTTTTCTCATATTTTTTTTAATTTTAAAATTTTATTTTAAATATATATTTTTTTAATTGAAATTTTGTTTAAATTGTGTATTATCTTATATTTACCTCGATAAACAGATTTCACAAAATATCTCTTTAAAGTTGAGCTTCAGGCTGGAATACACACACACACACACACACACACACACACACACGCACACACACACACACACACACACACACACACACACACACACACACACACACACACCTGGTAGTGCTGGTTCTGGATCAGACTGTCAGCGTGGCGTTCCTGCAGACAGAAAGAAGACGTCGTTAAACTCGTGTTTGTCTCTTTTTAGGCAATTTAACACAAAGTACGATGGCCGCAAGTTATTTTACACAATATTATCATATTCATACAGTAAATGTCTCTGTTGCTTTGATTTGATGGTGAGCGGCGTTAGCGATGTTAGCTGTCAGCCGCTGCCATGTTGAGAGCCGTGTAGAGTCAATCGAAAGGCTCCCGATCTCATATATCGAACCTTTTCTTAAATTAAGGATCTGCTGCAAACCCGCATCCTCTTCCTCCTCTTCTTCCTCCTCGCCTATTATCTCCTTCCTATCTCATGCTCTGTTTTTAGCTTGCTTTCAACATGCACACACACACACACACACACACACACACACACACACACACACACACACACACACACACACTGGCTCCCTCCCTTGATCAGATCTCTGCTGTGTGGCTCGGTGAACCGATGTGGGCTGGTCGGCTTATATAACTCATCTGACTTCAGCTGAGGTGAACATGCCAGCTGCACTGTGTGTGTGTGTGTGTGTGTGTGTGTGTGTGTGTGTGTGTGTGTGTGTCTCCAGATGACTGGACCGTTAAATGTGTTTATCAGGACGTGTTTATCTGCCGATGTTCCTTCTGCGCTCGCAGACGCACAGCTGATGTCGGTCCATGTGACGTCTGATTGTGTTTCTCTCTTCTGCTTCATTTACTAGTGTTGAAGTCACGGAGGAGTACAAGTACAAGTACAAGTACAAGTAGTGATACCACGGGGAGAAAATAGTCTGTGAAGCAAAAGCAACAAAATGTACTGCGAGTATTAAAAGTAACAATACTCCCAGTCAGTGTTTTACTGGTGTGTTATTGCATCATTACTGTCGGTCCTTTAATGTTGTATCTTGTTAAATCTGTAAAGATGGATCTTGTTTCATAAACTGTTCATGTACTTTTATAGATGTGTATATAGATATCGATGTACTTTGAGAAATGAGGAGCAACCTTTGGTAACATGAATGAATGAGGACACGTTGAGATGTTGTAGAGGTGTGATAATGTACAGCGAGCAGGTCGTTATTGAAAATAACGCCTCTCTCTTATTTGGTACTTCTATTAAACTACTAAATTGTTCAATACAATGTACTTTTACTTATTTAAAATGCATATTTTTGTTGGATAAAGCAGTTCTGGAGCTTTGTGGTCGTCTGTTTCTAAAGAAAAACAACCTGCAACATGTTCAGCGTTGAGAGAAGACCAGCGAGCTGCGACTCCGCCGCTGGTGCGTTCACTGTCGCGCGGTCGTCTGAGCTCCTCGTGTGAAAACGTGAAACTGAGAGCAGGATTCATTTCCCCCCAGTTGGCTCTTCCTCTCGGGGATCGGCGTCCCAGAATCCTCCTGGGTCTCGTTAACGAGGTCATCGGCACGCGGCCGGCTCGGCCCGGCTGAGGCTCGGCCTGGCTTGTTCACGCGGGAAAAATATGTATTCACTATGTTCGTGGAGTTTTGTGTGAAGTTCAACTTTTTAGTTATTTTTTTTCTTTAATACAGAAGAATGAAAAAGACTAAATGTGTTTAGCTAGTTTGCCCACCGGGTGGCAGGTTAGCTTGGTAGCTTTCTCGCTATTTAGCTGGTTTGCACACTCAGTAGCAAGTTAGCTCGGTAGCTTTCTCGCTATCAAGCTAGTTTGCCCACTTGGTAGCGGGTTAGCTTGGTAGCTTTGTCGCTATTTAGCTAGTTTGCCCACTTGGTAGCGGATTAGCTTGGTAGCTTTGTCGCTATTTAGCTAGTTTGCACACTCTGTAGCAAGTTAGTTTGGGTGCTTATTCCCTATCAAGCTAGTTTGTCCACTTGGTAGCGGGTTAGCTTGGTAGCTTACTCACTATCAAGCTAGTTTGTCCACTTGGTAGCGGGTTAGCTTGGTAGCTTACTCGCTATCAAGCTAGTTTGCCCACTCTGGAATGGGTTAGCTTGGTAGCTTTCACGCTATTTAGCTAGTTTGCCCACTCAGTAGCGGGTTAGCTTGGTAGCTTACTCGCTATCAAGCTAGTTTTCCCACTCAGGAATGGGTTAGCTTGGTAGCTAATCATTAACAAAGATTTTAATGACCTCGTTAAACACAAACGGAGACGATATTTTAAAACATATGGTCCCATTCTTAAAAAAAGCTGCATTCTTGCCTCTTCAGCTCAAAAGTTGTGATCAATACTTGTGTGTGGGGAGGATTAAAATGAATAAACGAACAAGTCTTTTGTGAACGGTTAAGACTTCCTGTTTCCTCCTGAGTGTAACGTTGTCTGAACAGTCGCGTGTCGCCTCACCAGGAGCGTCCGTGTGCGTTCATCGCGTTAAATGAGAGATAAATATGCCGGTGGAACGCTGAGCGGCGGCGACGCCTTCACTGACCGTGAACTCTCGGAGGTTTTCACATTTGTGCGTGTCCTCCCCGGGCGGCGGGCCCCTCCTGCACAGCTTGTACTGGAGCCACAGCAGCAGGTACAGGATGGACTTGGGGCTGGGGATGATGTTGAACGGAGGCGGCAGCGTGCCGCCCTCGTCAAAGTAACTCATCCACAGCTTGGTGCGGGCGAACTTCCACTCGATGTCGGCGTGGTCCTGCGGGGCGGAGACCAGAGGCAGCGCTCAAGACATTTACTTCTTGGTTGAAGCAAGTTAAGAAGGAAAAAAAAACATGTTTGCTTTGAAGAATCGCCAAAACTACCCCGTGTTTTTATCGCCAGACGCTGTAAAAACGATTAAAATCTTTAGATGTTCATCTTTACGACGGTCCGTGAACACATCATGTGCGATGAAAGGCAAACGAAACTAAGCGATATTTCATCAAAAACATTTTATTCCGCATGCGTCATTTTAAAATAAGTGGTTTGCTTTAAGTGGTTGAACTCAGAGGAGCGGCTGAAGGTCGGATGAAGGTGAACTGCTTCATATTTATAGACTTAATATGTTTTAATTAAGCAATAAGGAACGAGAGGCCGTACTGTATCGTCAGTAATGTACTGATTAGCTGTACATTATTGCCTCGAATGCTTAAATTTGATTTATTTGCCATTTTTTGTCAAATAAATTATCAAAGAATTTCAGCTTGCCTCTTTTTGCTTTGAATAAATTAATAATAATAATAATAATAATGTATGACATTGTGACGTTATTGTTCTGCACAGAAGACATTGTCGTGGTTGTGTTGTTCTTCTGGTCCTGGTGGTTTTGTCCTAAACGAGGTCAAAAGAGAGAAAGCTGCTCTGGTTCAGAGGGTGAACAGCTGCTCTCAGAGCGCGTTGCTCTGGTTTTAACGGCGTTGCATCAGCTGCCATTGACTTCAAGAGTTTCTTCACACTCAGACGCACTTTTCAGAGTTTTCAACCTTTTGATCTTCGAGCAGTTTCAGGGCTTTTCGTTGTTGTGTTTGTCACATTGTACTCGTTGTTGTCTCGTTATGAACCGTTCTGCTCTTCTATGGAAACAGAACAATAATGAACACAACTCAAAGAATCGCAAATGTTTGTTTTCATTCTAAGTGTTAATTTTGAACTTCGATTGGTGGTTTCATGTGAGACGATGTGTTCAAGGACCCTCTGAAAAGTTGCAAATCCAATAAAAAAGCCTATTTTGTAAAAATGTTTACAATAAACATGCTTTACCGTAAATCATTGGTTTTCATAGTATTTCAATCTCTTGGGTCTATTTTAGTGACGTTCATCAATTTCAGTATTTTATTGTTGTGCTTTTTAGTCAAAATGTGATTTGTATTGTTGCTATTACTTCTTAATCTTTTGTTTTTTTTTGCAGTTTTGCTCCATGAAGCACTTTGGCCTGCACGTTTGTGACGTTTTTATGACTTTATTATTGTTTTCTTTCCATCTGTTCGTCTTTCAAAATAAATTAAGAACACGGAAAACTGGCAGCCATTGAAAAAAAGGATAACTGAGAAAATATTATTTGAGAAAATCTTCAAACTTCTCCTAGAAGTGTTTTTGAACCTGAACCCTGGTCCCCATGTTATTGCTGATGCTGTCAGACAGTTGTAATGACAACATGAGCTGAAACCATCCCCTAGATGATGCACGATGACCAGACACAGAAGCTGGAAGCTCACCGCGATCAGCTGGTAGGAGTTGTTCATCATGGCGATGAGCATGTTGAGCAGCACCACCAGCGAGATGACGTTGTACGTCCCGAACATGGTCGCCCCCACGAACTCGGTGAACTCGTGCCGAGCCTTCACGTTGGTGACGTAGAGGTTCAGCAGCCCGAAGATGGACCAGAACAGAGACTGCAGGGTCTCGAACAGCCTGAGGACACAAGAGAAGGGAGAAGGGAGTTCTTCAGGGGAGCACGAACCGTCTGAACAACGCGTCTGTGGAGAGATGTAAGTTTGGAAAATAAATCAGAAGATCTGTCAGTTGAAGATCCTCAGAATCTTCTTCATCTTTCCCTTTAGAAGCAAACAAAGCACAGCAACTTTTCACTGATTACGTATTGTTCAACGTTAAAGGCGACGGCGAGCATAACTATCATTAAACGTCTTTCTGCGGACGAGCAGACTCATGTTGGAAGACCTCACACTGCTCTCCGATGACGCATCGTTCATATTTTCACAGAGAAAATGTGCCACAGAAAAGCTTCAAATTGGTTACGACTCCGTCAATCTTTTCAGCTTTTGGACGACAGGTTCCCGAAACGCTGCCCAGGAAACGAAGAAAAGTGCTCAGATCCTTCTCGCTGGTAATAAATAAATGTATAAGAGTCAGCTGGTGGAAAACTTAAAAACATATGAGACATGTCTTCGTGCCGTGAAACTAAAAAGTTAAATTCGCTGGAACCGGATCACTGTCGGTGAAATCTGTCTTAATTAAAAGTGATTCACTGGAAAAGCTCCAGTGCCACGTTTTGACCTTTAAAATCATGGAAAAGTAAAATAAATGTCTGCCACCATCAGCACATCTGCTTGTTGTGATGCTCACAGTTATTTTTTCCTTGAACAAACAATCTTACGTCTTTAAAAAGCCGCGTCGTGAGGCGCAGAGGAAGGTATGAGACAGTATCGTCTGCATATCGTCGAATCGTCCAAAAGTCAAACTGCGTTCGATCCTTTTTCTCACCAGATCTAATGCAAGTACTTCCTGTGGTGGTTTTGCTGGAAGCCAATCAGCCGTCTGTCATGTGATCGGCCCACTAGAATAATATTTTAAACTACTTGTCGTTCTTTTTACCAAACGGACCGAAACACTGATGTTTTGTAACGTTTTCATGGCACCGAAATGTCCTGGAATATGTTTTTACTCCGCCCATGTTGCGCACGACACAAAATAAATGCAGTGGTGGGAACCAATACAAACAAATTGTAAGAAAACAATGAGGAACGTTAACAAAAACCTTCCAACTCGACCTCTTTGCTCGACAGAAGCCGTGATGCGAGCAGAGCGGTGAGTCAGCAGAAAGAGCAACAGAGAAAACATATTTTATTCAGATGTCCCAGCGAGCTGCGATGAACATTTTACTCACTAACAAGCTGCAGTTGTGCAAATAGAAGAAGGAGGCAAACAAAACAGACTCCTGCTGCAGACGTCGTACCTTTTAAAACCTTCAGAATAAAAGTCTCTCCTGAAAAAAGCAACATTACACTAAAAATGCTCATATTTCTGACGTATTTCTGGTAAATTCACTATTTAGAGCTAAAAAAAACACAAACCACTGCATGTGACCTGCAGGACGCTGGACCTGAAGCAGCTTCATTACTTCCTGTGCGTTTCCCTCATGTCTCCTGTCATAAAGGTCGTATCGACGCATCGGCGGCGGCTCGCCGCCCGCCGAGAGCGTCTGGAGGCTTCAACATGGCGGCAATCTCCACCACGAGAACCCGGCTGGGACGCGACACGGCGACGCGCAGCCAACAAACGTCCGTTAGTTCGGCTTCAAACGATTTTCACCAACATTGAAGACGCGAAGAGCGGCGACCGCGGTGAAAGTCTCAGGTTCAACCCCACGAGAAATTATGTGACGGAAATCTGTAGATATCCTATAAAAGACCTGATCCACAAATCATATTCTGACAGACATCTTCCTCTTCCTCCTCTTCCTCCTCTCCCTTTACTTCATCTTTCCTCTCTCTGTGTGTAACAGTCACACTTACAGCAGCAGCTTATTGCATTTTTGATGAAGCAACAATTGGCCGAGGCCCGACGTCTACAAGGAGAGAGAGAGAGCTAAAGAGAGAGAGAGAGAGAGAGAGAGAGAGAGATAGAGAGAGAGAGAGAGAGAGAGAGAGAGAGAGAGAGAGAGAGAGAGAGAGAGAGGTTTTGTCTGCAGGGTTTTTATATTTGTGCTGCATAAAATATTCATAGCAGTGTGTGTGTTTTGCAGTACGGTGTGTGAGTGATCACTAAATCAATCAGTTTACAGTGTGTGTGTGTGTGTGTGTGTATGTGTGTGTGTGTACTCAATGTGAGAGAGGTTGAGGGGAGAGAGAGAGAGAATGAATGAAGCAGCCGAGTGTGTCGTCAGGTCTCAGTTATGAAACGAGAACAAAAAGACAGAAAGAAACGGAATAAAGGGATTAAAATTTAATCGATTTCTATGAACTAATTGTTCCTTTGTGCTTCCTTTCCTTCTTCACCTCCTTGTCTCCCTCCTTCTTTGAGTAGAGTCTTCATCAGTACTCGTACTCGAGTACTGATGAAGACTCTTCGTCCTCCAGAAGAGAAGCAGCTGCTTTCAACGTCTGAACTTCTTCACGAGAAGTTTCATCTACTGTTGTTGGAGGGAACAGACTCCTTGTTTCCTTTCCTTTCTTCCTTTTCTCTCCCCTGCTTCACCTCTTGTGTCCTTATCTCCTTTCCTCTCCTCTCCTCACCGCCCAACGCTTCCTCTCTCCTCCTCTCCTTGTCTACCCCTCATCTCCTACATCTTCTCATCGTTCTCTCTCTCCTGTCCTTCAGTTGTATCCTCTCCTTGTTTCCTCTCCTCTCTTTTCACTACCTCCTCTTCATCCCTTTATTCCTTTATTCCTTGTCTCCTCTCTCCTCTCATCTTCTTCTCCACTAAGCCGAGTCATAAACTGCTTCAGCTGATCCTCACAGCCACTCAGTCATTTCACTGTTAGAGCCCTGCAGTCGTGTGGGAGGCAGTGTGTGTGTGTGTGTGTGTGTGTGTGTGTGTGTGTGTGTGTGTCACACTGCGCACAATGATTCTGTGTGAGAAAACAAAAGTGTGTGTTTAGACTTGGCAGCCCCAACAACGTGCAATTTAATCATTCCTATAGTGCTGTGTTGCTTATGAATGTGTGTGTGTGTGTGTGTGTGTGTGTGTGTGTGTGTGTGTGTTCTTGGCACTAGCAGCCTGCTGTGTTACACACTCTGAAGGTCTTTACCCGCCGGGGGGGCGTGGCCAGTGAACATGAAGATTCTTCTTGAGAACTCTGCGACGTCGCTACAATGTTTCAGAGTAAAAGCTTCCAGTGGAAAACAGTGTATCGATGCCTCGGGCTTTTATTGTGAAGGGGACAAACAGCAGGATCTGGTGCTTTCTTTACGTTGTTTTCTATGTTTATAATGTTCGTTCTGGTTGATGTTGATGGAGTGAAAGCTCAGAAAAACCAACCTTTTATTAAAATGTTCACTTTTCGCTGCATATACATAAACTGATAATAAAGATTACAGTTTTTTTAAATAGAATATAGAGTTGTTGTTTTTTTCAATCATATTATTTGTTATGTATTATTATATTATATTTAATGTTTTAGTAGTTATTTTCCCGATATGGCTATTTTTTTTATCCTTTATGAAGTTGTGTTGAGCATCTTTGTTGTTTTCTGTCTCTTTGTGGTCTTTTTAGTGTTTTTTGTGTCTTTGTGGTCATTGTGTTCTCTTCCTGGTAGATTCCAGGTTCTTTTCTCTTTAGTCTCACGTCGTCTCCGTGTCGTCTCTCTAACTTCTTCCTGGCCGATCGCTCAGAGGGATCAGCTCGTGATTCAGATGCAGACTTCACAGTTTCCTCAGAGGCAGAAAGAGAGAGAGACTCAGTGTGAACGAGTAACACATTGACGCTCATGAGAGTGTGTGAAGCTCAGGTGAGCGAGGACGCCGCCGACAGGAAATAACAAAGTGATGTGATAAGTGTGCGTGTGTGTGTGTGTGTGCTGGTTTTCTGGTTCATGGAGCGATACCAAGAGATTTCACCCAATGTTCAGACTTCTGCTCTAAAAATGTAATAAATGAACAAATATGTAATAAGATAATCCTTCATTTGCTTTTTGAAACATTTCTGAGAACTTTTTATACAAAAAGTCATCGTCTAACTGACGTGTGTTGATTCGTCTTCCTCCAGTGATCTCTTCCTCCGCCACAGAGATCTTTATGCTTTCATGGAGAACATTCAACCTTTAATGAGAACACAGTTAAACGTCCCGAGAGCTTCACGCTGATGGAACCGATCCACGATCGATACGACGATTATCTCCAGCAAACAGTCGCCTCATCAATACCCTGACTCTCTCTGCCTCCATCAGCAAGGACACACACACACACACACACACTGCTCTGCGTCTGTGTGTGTGTGTGTGTTTGCACTCCGGCTGACGCAGCAGCTCTGGACACACACTCTTGATTGGATTATCAGACGATGTGTGAGATGAAGTTTTAAATGATTGTTTTCCTCTCTGGACGTCATCGCTGCTGCTGTTAGCAAACTGACTTCATCCGGAGAGCTAAGCCGGTTAAAACCAGTTAAAAGCGGTCAAAACTACTCAAAACCTGTCAAAACCAGTTAAACCTAGTTAAGACTATGGTTTCAAAACCAGTTACAACCAGTCAAAAACAGTGACAACCAGTCAAAACCAGTTACAACCAGTCAAAACCAGTTAAAACTAGTTAAGACCATGGTTTTAAAACCAGTTACAACCAGTCAAAACCAGTTAGAACCAGTCAAAACCAGTTAAAACTAGTTAAGACCATGGTTTTAAAACCAGTTACAACCAGTCAAAAACAGTGACAACCAGTCAAAACCAGTTACAACCAGTCAAAACCAGTTAAAACTAGTTAGGACCATGGTTTTAAAACCAGTTACAACCAGTCAAAACCAGTTAGAACCAGTCAAAACCAGTTAAAACTAGTTAAGACCATTGTTTAAAAACCAGTTAGAACCAGTTAAAACCAGTTAGAACCAGTCGAAACTGTACAGACGTTTTATAAGTGTCACTTCTTGTCGCTCTTATCTTTCCTCCTGTTATTATTTATATTATACCCACACACACACACACACACACACACACACACACACACACACACACACACACACACACTTAAAGACCATCCTCCTGGTATCTCCCGCGAGGCGGCACTCACGTGGAGAAGGCGTTGTTCTGCCTCTCGCAGCGGATGCCCTTGCAGTTGTTGGGCTCTTCGGAGGCTTTGGTCTCGTAGTAGAAGTACAGCTGGTTCAGCCCGTTGGCGAACGCCAGCAGGACCTGAGGAGGGAACGCACAGCGTCACGTCTCACTTCCTGATCCTCCCTCGGCTCCTCCGAGGCCGGGGTGTGTTTCGGCGTCAATGCGCTTGAAAGTCAGCGAGATGGATCGCGGGCCTCCAGAGAGGTTCTCATGGTCCCCTGAGGAGAACCTAATGAGCTCTGGGTGTCGTGGAGGAAGCCCGCTGTGTCCTTCTGGCGCCGATGAAGGACGCCCTCGCTCACCTGTCAATCACCTCGTAGCCCCGCCCCCTAAAGCGTCCCCTGCTTTAAGCTCTGTCTGACTCTAAAAGAACATAATGTACTGAATGAACATCAGGCTGTATAGAAGAAGACTAGAAACTAGAGAGAGACATAAACTCATGTTTACAATGTTTACTGAGGGAATACATCAAGACAGAAGTAGAGTCACTGATATAGACTTCTATACAACCAGAGGAGTCGCCCCCTGGTGGTCAGGAGAGAGAATGCAGCTTTAACACATGCAGCATAGACTTCTATACAACCAGAGGAGTCGCCTCCTGGTGGTCAGGAGAGAGAATGCAGCTTCAACACATGAAGCGCAGACTTCTATACAACCAGAGGAGTCGCCCCCTGGTGGTCAGGAGAGAGAATGCAGCTTTAACACATGAAGCGCAGACTTCTATACAACCAGAGGAGTCGCCCCCTGGTGGTCAGGAGAGAGAATGCAGCTTCAACACATGAAGCATAGACTTCTATACAACCAGAGGAGGAGCTCGGTCTCACCAGACAGTAGATGAAGAGGAACTTGAGGATGTCCAGCAGCATCCTCCCCAGAGAGATCTGCAGGGGTCCGAGGTGAGAGTTGGCGGTGAAGAGCGAGATGAGTCTGAGCGAGCTGAAGATGTTGGCGATGGCGAACAGCGCCTCGGCGATCAGCGTCGGGTGCCACATCTCCCACTCCTCCCGGGGACGAGAGGAGTTGTACTGGAGAGAGGAGAGAGAGGCGAGGAGGGAGGCGCACTTGAGT
Source organism: Clinocottus analis (assembly GCF_023055335.1). Lineage (NCBI taxonomy): Eukaryota > Metazoa > Chordata > Actinopteri > Perciformes > Cottidae > Clinocottus > Clinocottus analis. Next base: position 1,184,843 of record NW_027175943.1, on the reverse strand, counting down.
TTGCAGAAGAAGAGGACGGCGGCCATTTTCTTTCTCTCTAAGGGTGGAGAGCACGGTCTGCTCAACATTGACACACAGATACTTCAACCCAACACAAGATCTCTTCAGGTGCTATTGTGGTAAAGGTAAATGGAATATTTAATAAACCCACAGTGGAAGTTTATTTTGAAATTACATCGTAAATGTAACGAGCAGAAACTGCACGTTTCCTGTGACCACGGAAGTTTATTTTGAAAATACAACGCATTCTTTGAACGCAGAGGTTTATTTTAAAAATACATTATAGTATAAAGTAGAAACTGTACGTTTCCTGCAAAGACGGGAGTTTATTTTGAAAAGACAATGCTTTTTTTTTAACATGTAGGTTTATTTTGAAAAGTAAATGTTCCCTTTGAACATGGAAGTTTATTTTGAAAATAAATCTAGCCCAAACTGCACGTTTTCTGAGAACACAGAAAGTTTCACAGAGGTTCCTGCGTCCAGCTGCTGCTTGTCTGTGTGTGTATCTGTGTGTGTGTGTGTGTAGGTGTGTGTGTGTGTGTGCGTGTTACTGAATGCATGTAAGGATACAGTTGTGTGTTTGTGCGTACTTTATATCTGTACGTGTGTACAGGACCTGAGTAGGAGGGCCACCCGCCATCATCAGTGACTCACAGCTGCTGCAGATGGCCCGGCCGTCTGGCGTGTGTGTGTGTGTGTGTGTGTGTGTGTGTGTGTGTGTGCTTAATAAACACATAGATCTTATATGTCTGCATATTCACATTAAAGATGAAAGCTGTGCTGTGAAACCCAGAGAACTGTTATCGCATCCGAGTGAAAACTCTCCGTCTCGTTTATTGGCCCGCCTTATTTTTCCCCCTGAAGGTCAAAGGTCAGAGGTCAGAGGTCGGCCTCTACCTTGACGTAGGCCACGATCTTCAGCGATATGGTGGCCAGGTAGAGCGAGTTCATGGCGAAGTCCATCAGGTTCCACCAGTCGTGGATGTACTCTGTGAAGCCGCCGTCCCACATCTCCTTGATCTCTGCCCAGATGAAGCCTGGAGACACACACACACACACACACACACACACACACACGTTGATATCATGGGCTTTCAGTCCGCTCTGTTTATTTCGGTGAGTATTCTGCATATTCAGCTTCGGGCGGTTTGTTTGTTCTTCAGACAAAAGTCTGTTTTATTCTAAAAAATTCAGTTATTTTTTTATTGTTTTGTGTTGTTTTGTGTTGTTTTGTGTTGTGTTGCTTCTGCTCTTCTTGAGTGCGAATAAAGTTGTGATGGAAAAAAAACCCTCCTGACCATAAAGTCAGCGTAGTTTTCCTGATATTTTAGTTTGTTGTATTGAACAGTTTCATCTTCAGCTCCATCGACGTTGTGATGATGAAGCGCGTCAACACAAACAACAATAATAACTTTATTCAGACAGCAGCTTCAAAACCACGTTTACAAAGTTCTCTACAGAGAAGCAGAGACACAAAAGTACCATGAAGCAAAGAATACGACAAAACATCAAATACACAACACGAGCAAATGGAAAAGAAAACAAACAAATGAAATAAACACAAACATGGAAAAAAAATAACTGCAAGAAATATATAAAATATATAAGAGTACACAAAGGACATAAAGACATGAAAGGACGGAAAAGACATACAAATAGTGATAAAGGACGTAAAAATACATAAAATGACGTAAAAACACAAAATGACGTAAAAAAAAATTAAATACATAGAATGACGTAAAAAAACATGAAATGACGTAAAAAACATAAAATGACGGAAAAAACATGAAATGACGTAAAAAACATGAAATTACGTAAAAAAACATAAAATGACGTAAAAAACATAAAATGACGTAAAAAACATGAAGCGGCGTAAAACACATGTTCTATGTCGACAACAAAATGAAATCTGCATGTATTTCATCTTTGTGCTTTCTGTTGTGTGATTGTTTGTAATGAAGGAGGTTGTGTTGAACTATTTAAGGACCAATGCATCGCGTGTGTTTCTTCTATGAGCGGCCGACGCACAACGTTGTGTTGTCAAAAGCGTTTTTGTAGCCGAGTTTCAAAGAGAGGAAGAGACGACGAAGAGGAGCAGATGGTTTCTCTCCTGCTCGTGATCCTGGTTATGGTTTTAGAAATCATGTCATCTCAGAGAGAGAATATGGAGATGCAATCACTCACTTTCACACCCACACACACACATTCCACCCACACAACCCACACACACACACACACACACACACTTGTAGATGCACTCAGAGTCATTAGAAGCAATAAAAGTAAAAAATTAACGGATAAAGCACGAGATTTCTTCTTTTTTTAAGATTATTTATAAATATTTCTTTTCTCTTTTTGAAGCATAGACTTCTATACAACCAGAGGAGTCGCCCCCTGGTGGTCAGGAGAGAGAATGCAGCTTTAACACATGAAGCATAGACTTCTATACAACCAGAGGAGTCGCCCCCTGGTGGCCAGGAGAGAGAATGCAGCTTCAACACATGAAGCATAGACTTCTATACAACCAGAGGAGTCGCCCCCTGGTGGTCAGGAGAGAGAATGCAGCTTTAACACATGAAGCATAGACTTCTATACAACCAGAGGAGTCGCCCCCTGGTGGTCAGGAGAGAGAATGCAGCTTTAACACATGAAGCATAGACTTCTATACAACCAGAGGAGTCGCCCCCTGGTGGTCAGCAGAGAGAATGCAGCTTCGACACACGCAGCACAGGCTTCTATACAACCCCGGCATACGTACCCAGCACCCAGGGCAGGATCATCCACTCCACCAGCGTGGGTGGGGGTCCCTGCATGTGCAGGTTGGTGCGGGCGATGTGCTGCGAGGCGAGCAGCAGCAGGAACAGGAAGGTCAGGTAGGACGCCGTGTGGCAGATGAACTTGATGAAGGGCTTCTTCACGAAGCGGCCCAGCCCGCTCTTCGGCGCCAGCAGGTAGATCTGGCGAGGAAGACGAGGAAGACGAAGACATTAGAGACACCGGACGAGCGAGGTCCCTCACCGAGCCGCTGGAAGGTGCGCTTGATCGCGTTCACCCTCGGCTCAGCCGCCACCTCGTATTGTCATGAAGCATTGCTGTTGTTGTTGTTGTTGTTGTTGTTGTTGTTGCTGTTGTTGTTGTTGTTGTTGTTGTTGTTGTTGTTGTTGTTGTTGCTGCCTCCGAGTCACGCCACAGAGGCTTTCGAGCACTTTCTTTACAGAATTAAAACCTTAATAACTTAATCACATTAAGTGAATTGATAAACGCTCTCTTGTCCCGCGCTCTCTGTGAGTCCTTGAACGCACCACGAGAGAAGAGAGGACGACGTCGGATTAAACCCCAAAAAATGACAAGAAACCTAGAAGAGTTTAAGAGTTTAAGAGTTTAAGAGTTTAAAACATCTTTTACTTCCTAATTTAAGAAAGATGTCAAAAAAACGTAACAGCCGTGAACTTTAAAATGACGTTTAATTAGGTAAGCTGACTTTAGGATGTACTTAAACACTAAATACATCATAAATACAACGTGTACTCGAGGTACATTTCTGCTACTTTATACTTCACAATACTACAAAACAGTTTTACTACAATCCATCATGAAATACTAAAATACTTTCACGATAATTCAGTTTGAGATCGATTCATCCTAAAATCTTTGCGGCTCAATTTAGTAGAAAGAAAAACATTATCGTCCGGACAACAACAACAACAACAACAACAACAACACCACCACCAACAACAACAACAACAACAACAACAACACCACCGTCACCACCAACAACAACAACAACAACAACAACAACAACAACAACAACAACAACAACAACAACAACAACACCGGTGGCTTTAAGTCAACAAACTGCGTTCATCTCTGGAAACAAATTCACTTTTAGTTCATTTAATGATCGAGCAGAAGCCGTCTGCTTCCTGTTTTAAAGACAACAACAACAACAACAACGCTGTTGGTTTTTAGGTCAGCTGTTGTTGTTGTCGTGCAGCCGTTTCCTAGCAACAGACAGTTTGGCTCCACAACAAATTCACTTTGAGGGAAGAGACGACGAGTCCTCTCTCTCCTCGCTCTGTCGCTCCATCTTCACCCTGACTTTGTCCTCCATCTTTTCACTTTTCCTTTATTCTCTCTTTTCTCCCTCCTTTTCTCATTTCATTCCTCCTTCAACTCCTTTCCTTGCTCCATCCTTTCCTCCATCCTCAGCCCCTTGCTTCCTCACACACTTCCTCCCTCCTCATATCCTCACGTCTTGACGTTGTTCCTGTTCGATTTTCTTTACCTCTACTTACTTTTCTCCACCTTCGTCCTTCCCTCCCTCCTCCCTCTCTCCCTCCCTCCTCCCTCCCTCCCTCCCCTCCCTCCCTCCTTCCTCCCTCCTTCCCCCCCCCCCCCCCCCCCCCCCCCCCCCCCTCACCAGTGAGAAGAAGGGGAAGAGCAGTCCGATGATGAAGCACGTGACCAGCTTGACGGCCCAGTGTCGTCTCCTCCATCCGGGGAAACCGTCGTACCACAAAGTGGCTAAAAGCTGCTGGCAGTTAGGCTGAGCCACGAACTGAGAGAGAGAGAGAGAGAGAGAGAGAGAGAGAGAGAGAGAGAGAGAGAGAGAGAGAGAGAGAGAGAGAGAGAGAGAGAGAGAGAACGAGGGAGAGAGAGAGAGAGAGAGAGAGAGAGAGAGAGAGAGAGAGAGAGAGAGAGAGAGAGAGAGAGAACGAGGGAGAGAGAGAGAGAGAGAGAGAGAGAGAGAGAGAGAGAGAGAGAGAGAACATTTAGGGTTATGAGGGAATGAAGGAAGAGGAAGTGACTCTGAGTTCATCTCTTCACTTCCTGTCTGATGAAAGCTGAACATCTCTCTGAAGCTTTCAGGAGACGTCTGACTTCCTTCCTCCTCTTCCTCCTCCTCTTCCTCCTCTTCCTCCTCTTCTTCAGAAATGAGCTGCTGTTCACTTCCTGTTTCATGTTTCATTTGATATCAAATCAAAGTCTCCTGTTCGACATCTGAGAGAATCTGATCTGAAACGTCTCCTGAAGTCTCTCACAGTTCATCCTCTCTTCCCTTAACATGAACAAATATACTAAACACTTCTTACTTAAAAGAGCTTTTATTCTGAAATCCACATCTGAAGCAGCAGATCAGCACATCGAGAAAGATGCAACATCGTAAGTGAAAGCAAAGCTTGGAAATGCTCACGACATGCACACAAGGTCCTTAAAGCTCCCAAAAGATCCTTAAAAGATGCTTAAATGGCCTTAAAGGTCATTAAAGTCCTTAAAAGATCATCAACGGTCCCAAAAGATCCTCAAAGGTCTATTAAATACCCCAAAAGGTCTCATAAAAGGCCTGTGAAGCTTCCTTTAAGGTCCCCAAATGTCTATTTGTCCCAAAAGGTCATTATAAGGTTCAAAAGGTTCCCTTAAGGTCATTGAAGGCCCTTAAAATGTCCTTAAAAGATTCATAAACGTCCTTCAAGGTCCTAAAAGGTATTTGAAAGATTCAATAAAGGTCCTTAAAGGTCTTCGAAAGGGCCCAAAAGATCCTCCAAGGTCCCAGAAGGTCATTAAGGGTCACAGAAGGTCATGAAAGGTCACAGAAGGTCACCATTAACATCTCATTACAGCTCGTCCCTCTGACAGCCGACCCTCCAGATGTCAAGTCATGTTATGTTAAGCATTGTACTGCAGGTTACCTACCTCACACACACACACACACACACACACACACACACACACACACACACACACACACACACACACTCCCAAACAAGCGGCGCATGGAATGAGGCATGAATAACACCCCTCGGCTGCAGGAGACGAGCTGCCAGCAGCTTCGGGTTCTTCACCTGCAGCTGTCAATCAAACGCTGACGCTGCGTTCAGGGAACATGAACATTTGGTGGCGGCTGCACATTTCAACACTTCCTTGTTTCCTGACGAGTGTGGGCTGGTTTTTATAAATAATTGATCCTGGCACATTCATTTTTCATTTTGGACAGAACATGATGATGGTGATGATGATGATGATGATGATGATGATGATGATATCTCTGAGTGGGATTATTTTTCATGTTTTTACCATCACAACATCTGAAGCAGCTTCTTGACTCTGAAGCTTTTCGTCTGAACGTGTGAAGTCTCACGTTAGCTGCTAACGTCTGACACCCTTTCAAAATAAAACTCACAATAAACAACGAAGGTTCAGGAAAAGATCCTGAAATACTAGTTACATAAAGGAAAAGTACAATAACACGTTTGATGAAAAGATTGTGGTTACAAGAAGGAAAAGATGGTGAAATATTTTAATAATAATACGTTTAGTAAAGAGTTTCTAAACTATTTAGTTAAGTTTAGTAAGTCAAGTTAAGTTAAAAGATTGTGAAATATTTAATTTGGTTTCATAAAAACTTTGTGAAATATGTAGTTGCATCAGGAAAAGATGTAAAACACAAACTGAGCAGCTGAAACATCAGAGCTCATCCAGATGAACAGTTTAAGTAACTTAATAATAATAATAATAATAATAATAATAATAAAAATAATAATAATCAAGTTAAAGGTGATCTGAGTGATAATAATACAATAAAAACTAGAAATACATAAATAATCATAATCAGTTTGATCCAAATCGTTCTCAGAGAAACCAGACGAGAGGCGTCGCTGCAGGTTTATTACACAACAGTGTGTGTGTGTGTGTGTGTGTGTGTGTGTGTGTGTGTGTGTGTGTGTGTGTGTGTGTGAAACAATGAATGAGATGTTGTGTTTTTATCTTTGTTAGCACGGGAGGGTTTTTACTCTCAGTTTAATCATCTCACACCTCCAACACACACACACACACACACACACACACACACACACACACACACACACACACACACACACACACACACAGGATTTAATTATATGGATGACACGATAGAAGCAGGAAAGAGGAGAAAATGGAAGAAGGGAGGAGGTGAAGTGTTAGAAGTCAAACCAAGGTGGCTGCTCCTTCCTCTTCTTCCTCCTCTCCCTCCTCTTCCTCCTCTTCCTCTTCTTCCTTTTCTTCAACTCCTCTTTCGCTCATCCTCCTCTCATCCTCTCTTCCCTCCGTCCGTCTGCCTCTCTCCTCTCATCCTAGTTTCCCTTCCTTCTCTCCTCTCCTCACTTTTCCCTCCTTCCATCCCGCAGCTCCGGTTTGGTTTTCCTGTTGCTATGGCAGCAGTATGCTAATGAGGGAGTTGTTCTCGGGGCTCCTTCCTCTCCTTCCTCTCCTCCGTCTCCTTCGTCTCCTCCGTCTCCTTCCTCTCCTCCGTCTCCTCCATCTCCTTCCTCTCCTTCCTCTCCTTCCTCTCCTTCCTCTCCTTCGTCTCCTCCGTCTCCTCCGTTTCCTTCCTCTCCTTCCTCTCCTCCGTCTCCTTCCTCTCCGTCCTCTCCTCCGTCTCCTTCCTCTCCTTCCTCTCCTTCCTCTCCTTCCTCTCCTTCCTCTCCTCCGTCTCCATCCTTCCTACGAACCAGTCTGAGAAGTAATACTATAATACATATAATACATAAAATACATAAAATACTTCTAAATGTATATAAATATAACGTAACCTTTAGTTGTGAGACGAGCTTCCAGACACCAAAAAGAGACTGTGATGTCATCAAGAAGTTATAATAAGTGATGTCATCAATGAGTGATGTCATCAATAAGTGATGTCATCAATGAGTGATGTCATCAATGAGTGATGTCATCAATAAGTGATGTCATCACATCGGCAGCATGTTAACATTTAGATTCACTCAGAGACTCAAAAACTCAAAGTGTGTCGACATCTTTATGTATTTATTCATTTTCTCTCTCTCTCTCTCTCTCTCTCTCTCTCTCTCTCTCTCTCTCTCTCTCTCTCTCTCTCTCTCTCTCTCTCTCTCTCTCTCTCTAACAGGCGGGTCAGTGATGTGAGAACTGCGGAGGATAAAGTCTTAATCTCAGAGAGCCTGCAGCACAAACACACACACACACACACACACACACACACACACACACACACACACACACACACACACACACACACACACACACACACACACTCTACTTGTACACTGCTGGTCAGGGAGCGAAAAGGTACAAACAAGGGAACAAAGGAACGAATGTATCCTGAGTTTTACAGCAGGAACCATCATCATCATCATCATCATCATCATCATCATCATCATCATCATCATCATCATCATCATCATCATCAGGTTGGTCGATGTCGATGTACAGTAGTAAATACTTATGTTACTAGTACTATACGCATGTTTACGTGTACAGCAGTTATGTGTTTGTGTACTTTACAGAAAGTAATAAATAACGTGTGACGACAAGAGAGGAAGTTATGAACACTGTGTGTGTGTGTGTGTGTGTGTGTGTATGTGTGTGTGTGTGTGTGTGTGTGTGTGTGTGAGTCCTCTAATTGAAGACATTTGTTGATGGATTAATTAAAGCAATAATTAATTTGAATGTGGTGAATAAAACATGAATGGCAACACATCATTCAGTTAGTGCTGCGGATTATTGAACTACACACACACACACACACACACATACACACACACACACACACACACACACACGTCAGTACACACACACACTGCATCTATTATTGAGACTACTGTTAATGTATAATTCAGCAGGACTGCAGGTATCACAGGCCACAGACAGAAGAGGACTTCTAAATGATTCACACACACACACACACACACACACACACACACACACACACACACACACACACACACACACATGAATGTTTCAGGGGGTTTATCCCGGGTTAAACTGAGGTTAAACGGTGAAAACGAGAGAAGAGGTTTTGCTAAACGACCACTTTAAACTGAGAGGAAACAACAAGGAGAGGAGAAGGAAGCAGGAAAGAAGGAGACGAGGGAAGGGAAGGAAAGGAAACAGAGGGAGACGACAGAAGGAAAGGAAACACAGAAGGAAGAAACTAAAGAATGATGATAGTTTATAGTTCATGTTCTCCTCCCTCGTCTCCTTCTCTCCTCGCTTCCTTCAGCCGTCCATCCTTCATCTCCTCGTCACCTTTGACCTTCACATCAGCTGATCGTTACACGCCCTGCAGCACGGCTGTGTGTGTGTGTGTGTGTGTGTGTGTGTGTGTGTGTGTGTGTGTGTGTGTGTGTGTGTGTGTCTGGCCTCAGTGCTAATAAACATCAATATAAACCCATGTGAAGCTCCGGGTGCTAACGTAGCTTAGCATAAAGACAGAACCCCAAACACACAAACATCCTGATGTTCACTTCTTTCCTCTTCTTCTTCAGTTTCTGTCTCTTGCTCTCTTCTTTTCCTACCTCCTCCCTCCTCTCTCCTCTGTCCTACCTCCTCCCTCCTCTCTCCTTCTTCCTCCCCCGTCTGCTGCGCCTCAAAATAACTCCGCCCACTCTCTCTTTTTTAATATCCCTCTCTTCTCCCTCTCCGTCTCTCTTTGATTGCTGTCATTCATCAGGATGTCACGAACTTCACAAACATCCAAACAGCTCGCTCTGTTTTCTCTCTCTCTCTCTCTCTCTCTCTCTCTCTCTCTCTCTCTCTCTCTCTCTCTCTCTCTCTCTCTCTCCTCTCCTTCCTGTATTTCCTCCCCCCTTCTTCCCAGCGTCTCCATCTTTCTCTCCGCAGGTTTTCCTACTAAAGCGAGACGCAGGAAATAAAAGAGAGATCTTTTCCTCCGCCCCGCTGCTCGTGACTCACTCCTTCTTTTGTGCCTCCATTCCTGTTTCCAACCTCTTTTTCTTTTCTTCTCGTCCTCCCTCCATCCACCCGTCTGTCTGTCCGTGTGTGTGTGTGTGTGTGTGTGTGTGTGTGTGTGTGTGTGTTTCAGCTGAGTCAGCTTCCTGTCCGTCACAAATAAAAAACGTCAGCAACAAAGATTTGGAGTGTTTTGGTTTCTTGCTTCTACTTCAGCGTCATGATGCTTAAAACACACGTGTGCACGTGTTCTGCACATGTATGAGCAGCACAACATGTGAGGCTCCGTGTCGTGGACGCGTGAGCTGGTCTGAGTTGTGTAATCTCTTTTAAAACCAGTGAGCGCCGTGACGGAGCAGCAACTTAATCGCTTCGTCCGTCTTTCCATTCGCGTGAAAAAATGTCGACGTCGTCATTTTTCAGCGTTGATCATTTTTTGCACGGAGAGATTATTCTGCGTTCATGAAGCAGCAGATTACAGCTGCTGATGAGCAGCGACGGGACGAGAGGCGCTGTAGCGCCGCACGATGCTGCACGATGCTGCACGATGCTGCACGATGCTGCACAATGCTGCACGATGCTGCACGATGCCGCACGACGCTGCACGATGCTGCACGATGCTACACGATGCTGCACGACGCTACACGATGCTGCACGATGCTGCACGATGCTGCACGATGCTGCACGATGCTACACGATGCTGCACGATGCTGCACGATGCTGCATGACGCCGCACGATGCTGCACGATGCTACACGATGCTGTACGACGCTGCACGATGCTGCACGATGCTGCACGATGCTACACGATGCCGCACGACGCTGCACGACGCTGCACGATGCTGCACGATGCTGCACGATGCTACACGATGCTGTACGACGCTGCACGATGCTGCACGATGCTGCACGATGCTACACGATGCCGCATGACGCTGCACGACGCTGCACGATGCTGTACGACGCTGCACGATGCTGCACGATGCTGCACGATGCTACACGACGCTGTGCTCGCTGTAAGGAGCTGCTGGTTAGTTCACGATCAGTCTGACCCGACACGTAGCTACGCAACCACGTAGCCATGCAGCCACACATCTCTGCAGCTCTGCATCTCTGCATCTCTGCATCTCTGCAGCTCTGCATCTCTGCAGCTCTGCAGCTCTGCAGCTCTGCAGCTCTGCAGCTCTGCAGCTCTGCGGCTAGCGCTCGCCAGCTATCTGCTCAAATCCGGCTGATGTCAGCAGGAGGAAGTGAGTCTGTGTGGACTCTTCTGCTGAAACCGACCACATGGACACGCTCGACTTAGTGTCTTTAATTATTCACGCTCATGAAGACCTAAAAATATGAAAGCCAGTCAAAAAGTCGTCCATTCAAAATGTTAAAAAGAATCAAAGCACTAGTGAGAGGAAAAGAAGTGAAGATCGATTCAAGGACTCGGACCAAGGCAGACTTGTTCAATGTGATGGATTACAAGTCAGCTGGTCGGCTTACAAACAACACCTGAAGGAATTCAAGTCAATATGCAAAATCCCTGTGAACGCTTTTGCAGTAAAAGTTAAATATCGAGTGTTAAACCTGATTTCTCCTTATTGAACAATAAGTCAATGAGTCAAGTGAGTGATGAGACTCACGAGCTCATGAGAAGCAACACTTTGAAGTCTGACTAGCAACACACTCGTTGGCAGCTAACATGAAGGCGTTTGAGCTACACTGTAAAAAATGAGCATTGGGGAAAAGTATATTATAACTTAATCCAGTAATATTGTCAAATTTAGTTGTTTTGACGAGAAATTTGTTGCAGATCATCCGGGAATTATGAAGAAATGTCAGAAAAGCAGCATGTTGGAGGAGAAACGAAGGTCAGACCGCTGGTGTTTTATTGTGAAATCCAAAATATTGGGGTTGTTTCACCAGATTGAACTCGTTATGTAACCGCCGCTGTATTATAGATGGAGACTCAGCGCCTCCCTCCCTCTCTCCTTCCCTCCCTCCCTCCCTCCTCTCTCCCTCCCTCCCTCCTCTCTCCCTCCCTCCCTCCTTCCCTCCCTCCCTCCTCTCTCTTGTTCCTCTGCAGCAGCAAAAAGAGGAAAGTGAATAAATTGGGCTTGTTTTTGGAGCGTCGCCCGGCTCTCCCTCTTCCTCTGTCGGATTAACAAACGCTCTCTCGCACACCGGCAACACTTCACCGCGCCAACAACACGCACAGGGGAAAAACTGATTCACGGTTTCTCCCTCCATCCATCTTTTCCTCCCTCCTTCCCTCTCCGGAGCTGCCTCCATCGCGTCGACCCTTCCTTTCCTCGTCTCCTCCTTCCTCTAGGACATGTCTCACTTCCTCTCCTCGCTGCTCGAAGCCAAACGAGTCGAGAAGCCGTTTGCTGGCTCGCGGCTCCAGACGGGCGTCAATCAGCAACTTGTCTCCGTTTGAACTCTTGGGTTCATCGTCACATCGGATCTCCTGCTTCGCTTCCTTCAGTTCGTTTCCTTCCTGTCTCCTCTGTGAGGCGACAGCTCTTCAGATATGAAATAAACGACTGGAAATCACAAAAGAAGCTTTTAGCGACGAGGAAGAAGGAGGTCGATTGAGCCTCGGCCTCAACGTGTGACGCTCAGTGTAACGTTTAATCCATACGTCATGATGCATCCCGTGAGCCTGATAACACAAATGACAATCAAACATGAACTCAACAGGAGTGTTGGGAGTAAAATCAATCAATAATGTCAATACCGATCTTTAAACATCCACTGGAGGTCCATCACACCCATCATCCTGCTACAAGTCAGCCACACTGATCAAATATTGACTTATTCGGGTCAGACGAGGATCAATACGGGATTAGGTAACGATCTGGCAGAGGGCTGGTTGGGATTGGGACGGAATAGGATTGGGTTGGGGCCAGGATCGGGTTGAGATCCGGTTGGGATCGGGCCAAGGCGGACACAGGAGAGGAAGGATTGGTCTGGAATAAGACTAGGCTTAAACCAGGACCCAGCTCGTGTCGGGACGGGATCAGTTAATGATGTCTGGTTTGGATTGGGCCACCATGAGATTAGGATTAGACCAGGATCGGGCTAAGATTTAGCCAGGATTGTGTAAGGATGGGTCCAGAATAGGATCAGGTTAAACACAGGACCCGGCTAGTAAACCAGAATTAGTTAATTCTCTGGCCAAGGCCAGACTAGGATCCGGAATAATTAGGTCCAGGCCTCGGACCCGGCTGCTCATGGGCCAAACATCCCGTTATGATCTGGTCAGAACTGAACCAGGAGGATCCAGATGAGATGCGATCAGGTTTAGAGACGAGATACCTGAAGTCAAACTCTCCAGCTCAACGCAGACCAAACCAAAACCATGAGTTTGACCATCGCCCCAAAAGGTCCAGAGATGCATTTTAATGGTCGTCTGCGTCCTCATCCCTCCGTCTCTTCATCATCCTCCTGCAGCTCTGATCAGCTGCCGTCACAGCGCGGCGTGTCTCAGTTTCACTCAATGAGACGACATTTAGCATACGTGTGTGTGTGTGTGTGTGTGTGTGTGTGTGTGTGTGTGTGTGTTTAAGCATGCGTTGCGCTGGCCTCAGTGCTAATAAACACCGATGATCCGTGAAGGCAGAGTTCACATTTAAATGGCAGCCCTTAATTCCAAAAGAAGTGTGATCGCAGCAGAAACACCACGGAGAGGTCACGGCGAGGTCACGGAGAGGTCACGGCGAGGTCACGGCGAGGTCACGGCGAGGTCACGGCGAGGTCACGGCGAGGTCACGGTCTTTGCTCTCAATAAAAAAAAATGCTCTGAAAAAAAAATTGCTCCCTCTAAAAAAACAAAAAGCTCTCAAAAAAATATACACTCTCAAAAAAAAAAAAAAAAAAGGGCAATTTTTTTAGAGCAAATTCTATTTTTTTTTTTTTTTAAATTTAGAGCAATTTTTTCATTGAGAGCAAAGATTTGTAGATAATTTACTTATAAAATAAAAATTTGCTTGTGTAAAAAAAGACACAAATCTACCTTCATATTTGGCCGTCGCCATCTTGGATTTTTTTGCAACATTATAATTGTTTAGTTATGTCTTAATTATTGTTTCTGTTTATCTTTGTATGAACTTTTCACCCGAGTCAAAGTCTTTATATGCACTTTAATTCACTTTGACTCCCAACCTCCTCTCCTCTCCTTCCCTCAGTGTTCTTCACTTCCTCCTCTCCCCTCCTTCCCTCAGTGTTCTTCACTTCCTCCTCTCCTTCCCTCAGTGTTCTTCACTTCCTCCTCTCCTTCCCTCAGTGTTCTTCACTTCCTCCCCTCCTTCCCTCAGTGTTCTTCACTTCCTCCTCTCCTTTCCTCAGTGTTCTTCACTTCCTCCTCTCCTCTCCTTCCCTCAGTGTTCTTCACTTCCTCCTCTCCTCTCCTTCCCTCAGTGTTCTTCACTTCCTCCTGTGTCTCTCCATCCCTCCGTTCACACTTCTCCCTCTCGCGCTTGTTTATCACAACGACCCAGAATGCACTGCAGCGGTGTTGTGAAAGATACCGTCACTCTTGTGCCAGCCAGCTGGACATAGTTCAGTACTTCCTGTGTGTCAAACAGCCAATCACAGAGTTTATTTGGGCTCCAGCGGTGCTCGGCATGATGGGTAACCCGTGGTGTGTGTGTGTGTGTCTGTGTGTGTGTAATTTACCTACTGAGTTGTAACCAA
>NW_027175943.1:1155457-1165457 GCF_023055335.1 Clinocottus analis | reverse complement strand
ACGTTACCCGAAATACGTCCCGATGTTTCGGGAAGTTTACCCACCAAACAATGTCTTTTATTTTTGCCAATAGAGCATCAAAAGATCCGACTCATGTTAATATTGTGTCTGCTGTCATTATTTGTTATTATTATTATATATAATTAAAGGTGCAGTGCGTTTACGTGAAGGAGGATTCATGCACGATGATATTAAGTAACATTTCATCAGCGTAGAATCGTTGGGAAATAAGAATCGTTGTGCTTTCGTTACCTGACAAAAAGCTGTTTGCATTTAAATAGAGAGGCGGCCATGTTTCTACGGGAGCCCAGGAGGGACAGTGGTTCTAAACGCTCGGTACTCGGTAGAATTTAAAGTTTATTTCACTTTAGTTTTTTTAATACAACTTTAGTTGTATTATGTTTGAGCTTTTAAATCCTGAAATACCCGGACCGAGTCTATAGATCAATCGTATGTATTTTACTTCACAGATGCCAAACTAAATGAAATAGACTAAAGCAAAAGAAAATAGTTCAAAGTAAAAAATAAATGTAATACAATTAGAATAAGGCCGATGGATGCAAGACAACAAAGTGGTGATACAATTAAAATACACAATAGAGTAGAATTCTACACACAGAAGTCTTGATGTCAACAAGCTCTTCAAAGATAGTTTTCAGATTATTATGTTGCACCAAAGTCAGTCTCCAGTGTGTCTCTTGCATTTTGTAATTCTTGCTTTTAATTACGGAAACAAAGTTTGTGCGTCATGAGAACAATAAAAAAATGGTGCAAACTCCCTAAAATATGTACCATGTCACTCTATATTCCATCTTCAGATCCATACCGTTGTTGCCTCCTGCAGAGACAGAACCGCCCTTTACTTCCTGCTCCTAAGCCCCGCCCCCTGCCCCCTCCCTCCATCCACCTATCACCCCGTTGCCACTGCCCCCCCCCCCCCCCCCCCTCCGCTCCGTCCTTCCACTCCAGCTTTCATCCGCCGCAGAGAGCTGGAAACAGCAGACGGAGAGACGTGCGATCGCCTTCAGGGGTTTCCAACTGTTTCTTTCTCCTTCGTCTCGTTCTTTGCTCATCATCACACCGGCTCTCTATCCGTCTCTCTTTCCATACCTCTAAATCTCTCTCTCTCTCTTTCTCTCAACCATTCCGTCCCAAGAGCCCGACTGCGAGTGCGGCAGCAATAAAAATACAACGATTCAGTTTCTTCTGGTATTTGATAGCCAACGCCGACACCAGTGACGGTGCGCATACATAAATAATACAAACCACCGACACAAGCAGACACACACAACGCCTGCCATACTCTCATATATTCAGACAGAAACAGAACAATTCTGTATTCATGTGAACAAGCTTGCTCCTTCAAAACGGGTCAACTTTGTAGAGCCTGAAGGACTCCTCTTCAGGCACTATAACCCGGGTCGAGTCCCTACCTCTTTTTGGTGATACTTGATGGCCAGTTTGAGCTTGGCCAGGTCGTGGCACTGCCTCGGGTCCAGCTCCTCGCTCTGGTCGTTGTCTCTGTGGTTCAGGATGGTTTCCAGCTCTCGTGAGCTCCTGGCCTGGTCCAGAAGGTCTTTGGCGAAGCGTTTGCACTGCTGCGACAGCTCCTCGTACTCCTGACGAAACTCGTTCTCCACCTGAGAGCAGGAAGCGGTAGAGAACCCTTGGTACCGAGTATTTACGATGGGCCTGTAGAGATCCATGAGTCCTATCGCACAACCACACTGCCAACAAGCTCTCAACAGCTTCATGTACCTCATATCAAACCCAAAAGCATTGCTACCCAAAATAAATCCTATTCTCAGCCAGAAGAATGACGATGTCTCTGCTAGAAGTCTGAGCGGAAGCCCAGGCAGCCGACACAACGAAAGGTATAGTGGAATGAGTGAAGGACAACCTTTAACGAGTAACATAAACAATATTTGATGTGTTTTATAGCCCATGAAGTTCAGAATGTGGCGTCCTTCCAGTGGAGTTCTTGACTTTACGCCAATGAGGACCGCAGCTGCTCCTAAAGGCTCCCGGTGGACCAGCACTTCAAGTTGGCCGTGAGCTTTATATTGTGGAAATACATTTTTTTCAACACAAAGGCTCTACTGGTCCAGATACCTGACGAGTCACTGAGACTAAACCTTTCCTCTGTCGGAGTCTTGATGAACCTGTCGGAGTCTTGATGAACCTGCCTAAGTCCTGATTGATCTGTAAGACCTGTTTAAGTCTTGATGGATCTGTTAGACTCTTGATGGATCTGTAACAGTCTCAATGGATCTGTAAGAGTGTTAATGGGCCTGTAAGAGTCTTTGGTCAGTGCCCATACCTTGCTGAGCTCTTTGAGTTCCCAGCCCAGTCTGAAGGCGGTGAGGATGGGGTCTTCACTGGACAGCGCGATGAGGGAGGGCGAGGCCAGGGCCTTGTAGATATTGAGTCGAGACCTTGAATGCCGAAGACTGTCGACCTACGGGAGAGGAGAACGATTCAGACGTTTAGGGTTTGGAAGTAACCTGAACTGCATCGTGCCATCTCCTCACTGATTGTCTGGTTTTCTGTCGGTCGTATCGATGCGAGTTTTGATTGAGACTGTTTCAAAACTGCTCCTTGAGGATCGGACTATGTGTACTTCTATCTTTCTGTCCATTGTCTTACGTTGACGATGTTGTGCTACAGTGTTTATTCTGCATGTTATTGGTCTGATTTAATGTTTAGTTTTGCTGAAGACAATACAGTTGTGTGTTTATTCATGTGCAACAGAGATTAGTCAAAAGTACCAGAAGATTTCCAACCTTTGTTTTTCCCCCTTGGCAAAACTTTTAATTTAAATTGTGTTTTTCGTCATCATTATTTCTTTAAAACGACTCCATAATTAAAGTATTTTAACTGAGAGTTAGTGAGTGAGGTGGAAAACACTGAAAACAGTGTTATTTATTCATGGGGAGAGGAAATCTAATGACAAGTATCTAATTGTTTGAGAAAAGATGCTGAAAATAAATGTCAGCGCTTGTGATGCAAATTTGGAATAATTGCTGTAAATTCCAATATTGATTTTCTGCGAAACAAAGCGTGCACTTAAAGATGAATAATCACTTACCTCTGAACTGGACACGCATTCGACACAGTCACATCGTATCTGGTGAGGTCTGGGAATGGTGACCTTCACAGGAAAACAACACAATGAACAATAAATCCTCACTGATAACTTCTAAATAAGGATTTAATATGAAAGTAATCACTCTTCTCATGAAGGCTTGCTTTTAATGCATGACTTTAGTTTTAGCATTTAGAGAGGAATCACCTTCCGCTGGACGAGCAGCTTGATGATCTCGTAGTTGTTGGTGTGAGCAGCGAGCATGATGGGAGTTATGTCCGGGGTGAACTCTGAAAACTGACTGTCCATCATCAGCGAGGGAACCTGGAGAAAAAAACAAGATCTTTTATAAAATGACACGTTGCATTTTTACTAAAAGTACTGATTTATAGTGTAAAATAATACATTCAAACTGTTATGTTACTGTGCAAGTTTTTAATGTATGTTACTGCGTGTTTTTAACTGTATGTCACTGTGCGTTTTTAACTGTATGTCACTGTGCGTTTTTGACTGTATTTTACTGATCAGTTTCTAATGTGTTATGTTACTGTGCATTTTGTAATGTATGTGACTGTGCAGTTTTTAAAAGCCTTAAATTCGCCTTAAATTCACCTCAAACGTCTGAAAGCAAAAGACAAATTAGTCAAATTAACCAAATTAAACTCACTTGAATCTGATTAAAACCAATTCAATGAGTGTAATTGGACAAAGACGCTTCCTGCTGCAGAGGTACATGCTTGTAAAGCTCATTATATTCCACTGAACACCTGCTGCCCCGGAGACATTGAGAGGACGAGTGTTTCATTACCGAAAGAAGAAGAGAATTTAAGGTTCTGCTGGTCTGAGCCCAGAAGAGCTGACCAGTCTAGATATCTGGATCCATATCCTTTAATAATAGCAATTGGTGCCATTAACTTACATTCAATACAGTCAGCATTATATTACAGTAGCTTAGACATATTCCAGTGAATGGAAAGAGACATGAGGGTACATTTTACATACATATACACAATGGTTTTGTTTGTATATGTATGTATTTTTGTGTTTTACACAGTGAAATATTTAACCTTTCATAGCCATAAAAAATGTATTTTTCCAAAGGTATAAAAACCAAACCGTTGCATGAGGATACATTTCACATGCATACACATAAATACATCACAACACACTGCTTTTGGTCCAGAAAGAGGCCTCGCCACAATGAAACCACGACAAGGGGGACGTGAACACAATCGGGCTCACTGGACCCACAAGAGTCTGAGCCTTCCAGTCAAATCCAATTTATGCAAATCCCAGAATGCTTCGGGAGGCCGGCATGCAGAAATATTCAAATGCAGCAGTATTAAAAATTGGCATAAAATAGCACACATTCATTACACCGCTCGACTGTTGCCCAACGTCGCATGAGATTATCCTGCAGAGAGAGAGAGACTCGGCCTGACAGGCGGCGGCGGGTCGGCCTGAAACACACACTTATATGTTTATATATATATACAAATATATATATATATATATATATATATATATATATATATATATATATATATATATATATATATATATATATATATATATATATGTTCATACTTTTATATAAAGATGAAAATGTGTGTGCGAGTCGAGCAGAAACCCTGAGCGTCTGAATCCTGTGACAGACACACACACACACACACACACACACACACACACACACACACACACACACACATCAGAAGGAGTGAGAGGAGCAGACTTGAGGAGGAGGAAGATGTGGACTCTTTCATCACGCAGAGGGAGAAACAAGCAAAGAGTTGCTCTTCGTCCTCCTCCTTTAATCTCCTCCTCCCTCCCTACTTCCTTCCTTCACACCCTCTCCCCTATCTCCATCCTTCACTCCCTCTTTCCTATCTCCTCGTCTGACCTCCTGCTATCTCCTCCTCCCTCCCTCCCTCCTCTCCTCTCCTCTCTTCTCCTCCCTCTCTTCGTCCTTCCTCCACTGCCAAAAACATTTTTTTCTGCCCTTTTTTTCCTGGTGTGATAAGGAGTGTGAGAGCAGCTGCCAAAGGATTAAAGACACACACACACACACACACGCACACACACACACACACACACACACACACACAGGTAAGCTACCTCTACAGTTTGCTGTTGTGTGTTTTAAGTGAATAAATGGAGGTGTATGTATGTTTGGCGTCTCAGCTGCTGGTGATGAGGCCTCACTCCCACCAGGACTGACCCACATAACAAACAACTAAACACTGCAACAAATCTGCCGCTCGCTGTTTTTATTACGCTTTTTTTTTTATTGCGCAGTCGACTTTTCAGAGGACTTCAAAAACCCAACAAGTTCGCTGAGCGGGGAAACGAACACGTGATGGTCGGGTTCAAAACCACGACAGGGAGGATATGAAGGATGTAAACGATGCAACGATGCAAACGATGTAAACGATGTAAACGATGTAAACGATGCAACGATGTAAACGATGTAAACGATGTAACGATGTAAACGATGTAAACGATGTAAACGATGTAAACGATGCAACGATGTAAACGATGTAAACGATGCAACGATGTAAACGATGTAAACGATGCAATGATGCAAACGATGTAAACGATGTAACGATGTAAACGATGCAACGATGTAAAGCTTTAACGTGACATGATGTCAAACAATGAGACTGAAGGGTTGCAGCAATGAGACTGAAGGGTTGCAGCAATGAGACTAAAAGGTTGCAGCAATGAGACTAAAAGGTTGCAGCAATGAGACTGAAGGGTTGCAGCAATGAGACTAAAAGGTTGCAGCAATGAGACTGAAAGGTTGCAGCAATGAGACTGAAGGGTTGCAGCAATGAGACTGAAGGGTTGCAGCAATGAGACTGAAGGGTTGCAGCAATGAGACTGAAGGGTTGCAGCAATGAGACTGAAGGGTTGCAGCAATGAGACTAAAAGGTTGCAGCAATGAGACTGAAGGGTTGCAGCAATGAGACTGAAGGGTTGCAGCAATGAGACTGAAGGGTTGCAGCAATGAGACTAAAAGGTTGCAGCAATGAGACTGAAGGGTTGCAGCAATGAGACTGAAGGGTTGCAGCAATGAGACTGAAGGGTTGCAGCAATGAGACTGAAGGGTTGCAGCAATGAGACTAAAAGGTTGCAGCAATGAGACTGAAGGGCTGAACTGCTGCATGATGATCTATAAACAACGTGTTCATATTAATGAGTGTTTATGAATTAAACATGAAGGTTCCTGCTGACGTCTGCAGGTTGAGTCTCCAACGTAACTGAAGATTAAAAACATTTTAAAAAAAGGAAAAATCAATAAAGTGTAAAAACTGAAAACAAACAAACAAACAAGAAGCGAGGAAGAGAGAACTCAGCTGATTGGTTCTCATCTTCGTCAAACTGAGAGGCGACTGAAAGAAAAAAATAGAAGGAAAAAAAAAAACGTCTTCCCACAATGCCTTGCGCTTCGGCCAAGGGTTGGTTGCCACGGCGACGCGGAACCTCGCAGCTTCAGACGGTCCAGAAAATAAATCACGAGAAGATTTATTTAAAATGTTATTAGTCTCTCTCTCTCTCTCTCTCTGACACACACACACACACATACACACATACACACACACACACACACACACACACCGTCTCTACATCCTGTGTCATGGTGCGTCTATCAAACCAGATGTTTTCACCTCCGTCCTCTCAGCAGAAAGAACGCTGCCACACACACACACACACACACACACACACACACACAAACTTACACACACACACACACACACACACACACACACACACACACACACACACACACACCTGCTTCTCGCCGCTGGGCCGGCGGTGCGACAGCAGCAGCTCCACGGCGCCCACCACCTCCTTCCTGATGGCGTAGAGCAGGGCGTCGCCCGTGTGGATGCCGTGGTCCAGCAGCAGCTCCATGATCTCCAGGTTCTCGTTCTCGATGGCGATGAGCAGCGCGCTGCGGCCCAGCGGGTCCAAGCAGTTCACGTCCATGTTGTAGTAGACCTCGGCCTCGCGGAGCGCGTGCTTCACCCCCGCATAGTCACCTGGGGGGGGGGGCAGCTTTAGATGGAGAACCTTCAGCTGGAGAACCCTTCAGCTGGAGAACACTTCAGCTGGAGAACACTTTAGCTGGAAAACCCATCAGCTATCGAACCCGTCAGTTGGAGAACCCTTCAGCTGGAGAACCCGTCAGCTATAGAACTCTTCAACTGGAGAACCCGTCAGCTATAGAACTCTTCAACTGGAGAACCCGTCAGCTGGAGAACCCTTCACCTAAAGAACCCGTCAGTTGGAGAACCCTTCAGCTGGAGAACCCGTCACCTGGAAAACACTTTAGCTGGAGAACCTGTCAGCTATAGAACCCTTCAACTGGAGAACCCGTCAGCTATAGAACCCTTCAGCTATAAAACCTGTCAGCTGGAGAACCCTTCAGCTGGAGAACCCTTCAGCTGGAGAACCTGTCAGCTGGAGAACCCTTCACCTAAAGAACCCGTCAGCTAAAGAACCCGTCAGCTGGAGAACCCGTCACCTAAAGAACCTGTCACCTAAAGAACCCGTCACCTAAAGAACCCGTCAGCTGGAGAACCCTTCACCTAAAGAACCCGTCAGCTGGAGAACCCGTCACCTAAAGAACCCTTCACCTGGAGAACCCTCCAGCTGGAGAACCGTCAGCTGGAGAACCGTCAGCTGGAGAACCCGTCACCTAAAGAACCCGTCAGCTGGAGAACCCTTCACCTAAAGAACCCGTCAGCTGGAGAACCCGTCACCTAAAGAACCCTTCACCTAAAGAACCCTTCACCTAAAGAACCGTCAGCTGGAGAACCGTCAGCTGGAGAACCCGTCACCTAAAGAACCGTCAGCTGGAGAACCGTCACCTAAAGAACCGTCAGCTGGAGAACCCGTCACCTAAAGAACCGTCAGCTGGAGAACCCGTCACCTAAAGAACCGTCAGCTGGAGAACCCGTCACCTAAAGAACCCTCCAGCTGGAGAACCGTCAGCTGGAGAACCGTCAGCTGGAGAACCGTACCTTTCTCCACGGCCGTGAGGTAGGCCCTCTCCTCGGCAGACAGCTCCACCTCCGCCCGCACGATCTGCAGCGGGATGCGGTCGCGGTACGGCGAGTACGTCGCCTAGGCAACGCAAACAACAACAACAAACAAGGTTAGCAAAAAGAGAATCAAATCCGTAGAAATGAGGAACAAATCAAACGGATCCATGAAAAGACTTCAGTTGTTTATTAAATGCTTTCAATGAGACATTGTTCTGTTAAATATGCTAATGAGGCTTTCTGTACCGCTGACGCAGAGACGTCATTCTGGATCTGTTTCTTTCCTCTCGTCGTGTTGTTTACTATTTACATTGATGCTAAAGCCGCTGATCTGTTCTAGGTTTGAAGGTTAAAGGCTCGTTTACGTTGAGTGGAAACATGAATCCTCTTTTATCTTCATATTGAACACATTGATTTTAATCTCAGTGATCAGAGAGCTTCACTCAGAGCTGTAAACATCTCAACTGTTTGTTTTATGGCTCAAACCGGCGCCGAGGTCAAACACCATCAGCTGTTTGTTTGTTTGTTTGTTTGTTTGTTTGTTTGTTTGTTTGTTGGTGAGATGAAACTCTTTGTCTTGTGTTACTTCAAAAGTCGACGCGTACGACTGTTGAAGTAACAATCAAGTCACAGTGAAGAACATCAGAGGAGAAGATCACAAAGAACCAGAAAGACTTGTTGTGTGTGTGTGTGTGTGTGTGTGTGTGTGTGTGTGTGTGTGTGTGTGTGTGTGTTTCTTGCATATCCGTCATTGTGGGGACCACTCAGTGAGCGGGGACATCTGGTCCTCGTATCGCCAAAGGGCTGTTCCCTGTTTGGTTTCAGGGCTTTGGGGCTCGGCCTGAAGGGACGTAACAGAGGGAGGACTGTGTCGGCGCTGGACTCACCTTCTTGTAGTACAACTGCGTCATGGGATTCATCGGGCCGGTCTGCAACCGAGACAGAAGAAGAGCGTTAGGAAAAGGAAATACAGCGACGCAGAGGATGAAGAAACAGAGAAGGAAAGAGAGATATTCTTCACTTGAACATCTCATAAAGGAGGAGGAGGCAAACAAAACAGTTTAGCATTTGTATCGAAGCCGCTACAAATCATTTTTTAAGCGATTTCAGTTTAAATGACTTTAAACGCTCTCAAAACTCAAAGTTAAAAGACATTCATTGTAACTCCAGAACTTGCCAACTTGCTGTAACCCAGCACATGGCTTTTTAAAAATCAAATATATATTTGTTCTCACAGCATTTACACAGAGAAGACACAGAGTGTGTTGCACTGAAACAGCTAATCGCTAATTTAGCACTTTCAATGGAGCCAATTGCACAAAATGTGAATAAATAGAGTTAAAATATGGGGCCCATATATTGTAGCCCACATGCAACTGATTTCATTCCATGTTTTCTTCATTTCAGAAACTAATTATTTGAATTATTTAAAGCTTAATTTCACGAATAAAATGTAACAATACATTCTCATGATTTATGTGATTTATGCCACAACGTAACCGTGCCCAGCGCGTTGTTAGGTGACATAAACAACCTAACGCTGGTGGAAGTCGGGCCGGCGACAGGCGTCTTCCATTGTTCCCGTTGTTGACACTGTTGTTCTGAGGATTTCACAATAACCCGCCCGTTGTTTCTGGAGCGCACAAAACAAACAAACTCCAGCTGGTGAGGAATCCCAGCAAAATGAAAAGCTTAAGAGTCTGCTGGCATCGAACCGTCGACTAGAAAGTGAGCCGTCTACCTCTTTTTTTCCACTACTAAAAACAACATTAATGCATTTTCTCATCGTAACTATCCCGGACAATTTAAGACGAGTTAAAGACCTTCAGCCGGCTGCAGCTTCCTGACATCTGAGGACTTTCAGACG
>NW_027175943.1:1146170-1147857 GCF_023055335.1 Clinocottus analis | reverse complement strand
AAGAACCGTCAGCTGGAGAACCGTCACCTAAAGAACCGTCAGCTGGAGAACCCGTCACCTAAAGAACCGTCAGCTGGAGAACCCGTCACCTAAAGAACCGTCAGCTGGAGAACCCGTCACCTAAAGAACCCTCCAGCTGGAGAACCGTCAGCTGGAGAACCGTCAGCTGGAGAACCGTACCTTTCTCCACGGCCGTGAGGTAGGCCCTCTCCTCGGCAGACAGCTCCACCTCCGCCCGCACGATCTGCAGCGGGATGCGGTCGCGGTACGGCGAGTACGTCGCCTAGGCAACGCAAACAACAACAACAAACAAGGTTAGCAAAAAGAGAATCAAATCCGTAGAAATGAGGAACAAATCAAACGGATCCATGAAAAGACTTCAGTTGTTTATTAAATGCTTTAAATGAGACATTGTTCTGTTAAATATGCTAATGAGGCTTTCTGTACCGCTGACGCAGAGACGTCATTCTGGATCTGTTTCTTTCCTCTCGTCGTGTTGTTTACTATTTACATTGATGCTAAAGCCGCTGATCTGTTCTAGGTTTGAAGGTTAAAGGCTCGTTTACGTTGAGTGGAAACATGAATCCTCTTTTATCTTCATATTGAACACATTGATTTTAATCTCAGTGATCAGAGAGCTTCACTCAGAGCTGTAAACATCTCAACTGTTTGTTTTATGGCTCAAACCGGCGCCGAGGTCAAACACCATCAGCTGTTTGTTTGTTTGTTTGTTTGTTTGTTTGTTTGTTGATGAGATGAAACTCTTTGTCTTGTGTTACTTCAAAAGTCGACGCGTACGACTGTTGAAGTAACAATCAAGTCACAGTGAAGAACATCAGAGGAGAAGATCACAAGGAACCAGAAAGACTTGTTGTGTGTGTGTGTGTGTGTGTGTGTGTGTGTGTGTGTGTGTGTGTGTGTGTGTGTGTGTGTGTGTGTGTGTGTGTGTGTTTCTTGCATATCCGTCATTGTGGGGACCACTCAGTGAGCGGGGACATCTGGTCCTCGTATCGCCAAAGGGCTGTTTCCTGTTTGGTTTCAGGGCTTTGGGGCTCGGCCTGAAGGGACGTAACAGAGGGAGGACTGTGTCGGCGCTGGACTCACCTTCTTGTAGTACAACTGCGTCATGGGATTCATCGGGCCGGTCTGCAACCGAGACAGAAGAAGAGCGTTAGGAAAAGGAAATACAGCGACGCAGAGGATGAAGAAACAGAGAAGGAAAGAGAGATATTCTTCACTTGAACATCTCATAAAGGAGGAGGAGGCAAACAAAACAGTTTAGCATTTGTATCGAAGCCGCTACAAATCATTTTTTAAGCGATTTCAGTTTAAATGACTTTAAACGCTCTCGAAACTCAAAGTTAAAAGACATTCATTGTAACTCCAGAACTTGCCAACTTGCTGTAACCCAGCACATGGCTTTTTAAAAATCAAATATATATTTGTTCTCACAGCATTTACACAGAGAAGACACAGAGTGTGTTGCACTGAAACAGCTAATCGCTAATTTAGCACTTTCAAAGGAGCCAATTGCACAAAATGTGAATAAATAGAGTTAAAATATGGGGCCCATATATTGTAGCCCACATGCAACTGATTTCATTCCATGTTTTCTTCATTTCAGAAACTAATTATTTGAATTATTTAAAGCTTAATTTCACGAATAAAATGTAACAATACATTCTCA
>NW_027175943.1:968670-1136170 GCF_023055335.1 Clinocottus analis | reverse complement strand
GCTGCCTGTGAAAGGTTGAATACCGTGTTCACCGATGTAGCGTCGCTGTTAGCGCAGAGAACGAAACTAATGGAGGAGCAGAGCGGCTCCATGTCACAGCATGAAAGAAAACACATGACGTGTTCTTCTGGTTGCACGTTTTTTAAACTCCTCTGGTTGTATAGAAGTCTATGCTTCATGTGTTAAAGCTGCATTCTCTCTCCTGACCACCAGGGGGCGACTCCTCTGGTTGTATAGAAGTCTATGCTTCATGTGTTAAAGCTGCATTCCCTTTCCTGACCGATAGAAGTCTATATAAATGACGACGGCGCTCCTCCGTCCATACACGGTCACTTCCTGTTCACTGGTTGCAGAAATTCAAGATGGCGACGGCCTAAATGTCCAACTCGAGGCTTCAGAAGGTCCAGGACGACTCCGCCCGCTTCCAAACACAATCGTGTACTTTGTTGGTTTCCCTCGCGCTCGCTGTTAGTTTTGCCGCTCCGGTGTTTTTATAATCGACATCTGGTGTTTAACTCGACCGCCGAGCCGCGAAAACCCCGAAGTCTTTGCTCGCGGACGACTCTGCAGAACCAGCGACGGCTCCAGTAGATTAAATTTGAAGAAACTCTATCGATCCCCGAAGAGCGAGCGGCTTGCTGCGCGGAGCGGCGGTAATAGAATTCAGCAAAAGGGAGAGAAAAAACCTGCATAGAGCACTCAAAACAGAATATAAAATAATCAATGAGGAGGAGTCATTTTGGCAGTCGAGTGCCAAGAAGTAGAGAAAGAGGACGCGCCGGAGCTGCTTCCTCTGAGCAGCATGTTTAAATGTCTCTCAGTCCGCAGTATCGATGCGCATCAGCAGAATCTAATCACGTCCTCGCTGCTCACTTTCCACTCATTTGATTATAAAGCAGCGTAAAGAAACAACAGCAGATGGAGTTTTGCTTTAATTTGCCGCGGAATCGACCCCTATCTAAGCCCCGCCCCCTCAAACGGAGACCGACCAATCACAGTGCAGCATACGTCGGCCCTGTAGTGACTTACGGTCCTGTTTAGAGTCAAAAGGACCATTAAGCATCAAGGCGGGGCTACCAGATGATTGACAGCATCTCTACTGTCCTCCTCAGTCCAGATGCGGTCACTGGTTGCAAAAAAAACAAGATGGCGACGACCAGAATGATGGATTCGAGGCTTCAAAACAGCAGCCGACAAACCGACGAGTGACGTCTCGCTCTCTCTCGGCCGGACGCTCGCTAGTAAACACACACAGCGCGATGTTCAGACAGGTTTCATCATGATTATTTATGCTTTGGATGCTGTGGACGACCTTAAAGAGACGGCAGCGGCTCGTGTTCGGCTTCACGCCGCTCGTTGTGTTGAAACACTGCAATGCTTCACGTAAAGCATCATATGAACTGTGGGGATGGAACCAAGAGACGAAGAGTTAAACTAATGAACACTCGTTCTGTCAGAGAATAGATGAAACACAGGGGACGTGGGGCTGCAGCTGATCTGACCATTATGTTTTATTAATCTACGTATCAAGATGGAGGAGCAGAAACTCCTGAATTATTGTGGAGAAGTACCGCCATGAACCGTCAGGAAACCTTTTGAAAGTAGTGGTTTGAAATGTGTATAGGTTCAGGAGAGATGTCCTTTCCAAAGTGGGTTTTCCAGATGAAAAGAGTCTCCCTACGGATGCCCACAGAGGCCAAAATTGGTGGCTGTGAGTTCCTGACGGAGACGCGTTTAGAGACAAGAAGGAGAAGAAGAAACAGAAGGTGAAATGTCGCCGTAGTGCCACCAACGCCAGGCGATAAAACACTGAGCCAAGACGAACAACAATGACTTGAGCTGCTCATCCTCCCTCACACACACACACACCTACACACACACAGACACACATCTACACACACACAGACAGACACACACACTGTTAATTTTTAATCCCATTTGCAGGCTGCCGACGACGGCCAGGAGGAGGGTGAGCGGAGAAGACAGCCGAGGAGAGGGAGGGAGGAGAAGATGAGACAGGCCATATTGGGACACACACACACACACACACACTTACACTCACACACACACACACACACACACACACTTACACTCACACACACACACACACACAAACTCACACACTCAGCAGAGGTGAGAAGTAGAAGAGACAATGCGACAGGCTAGAAGACGAAAGTGGCGAGACGAAAGTGGTGAGACGAAAGTGGCGAGACGGAGCAGCGCGCCGTTATTATTCACCAAATATTTCATTGTTTCTTTGTTTTATTTACAGCTCTCTCTCTCTCTCTCTCTCTCTCTCTCTCTCTCTCTCTCTCTCTCTCTCTCTCTCTCTCTCTCTTTTCTCTCTCTCTCATATTTACAGGGTGAACATCACTCCGTTGTCACGATGTGACGACGCGCGTCGACTTCGGCGCGACAGTCGTAAACGTCTGCGTGCGTCTTCACAGAGGAACTATTTGTTTTATTAAAATAAAAAGTACAGACTCTGAATGATCCTCAATCTGATGTAATCTCAACACAGCTAATCTATGGATTATTCCATAGACTTACATGAGAATTGAACTTTGCAGTAATAGTAAGTACACAAAAGATACAATACGAGGCAACTAGTTGGTTTCATGTTTTTTCTAAAATTACATTCTCATTGCTTGAATTTGTTATAATAGTGTAAAACATTTTGTGTATTTTTTATCACCACATCTGGGTTTCGAAGGAAATGTTCCCGCACCGTTAAATATGATCTAAAAATGAAAGGAAAACCAGCTGTGGTGCTACAACATAAAAGGCCACTTTTCTTAATGAATCACGGTTCATGTCATCATGCGTTCATCTACCAGTTGATCGATAAAGTCTTCACTCTATGGGATTGTAATCCAGATTAAAAACCCCAAAGTGACGTCTTCAAATGTCTTTAAATGTCTTGTTGTCCAACCAGAAGTCCACAACCCGAGATAATCAAATTATGTGCAGAAGAAATGAAGAAAAAACTGCAAATTGTGCTTTTAGTGTTGCAGTTGCCGGTCCACCGATCAGCAACAAAAACAGGACAATTTGCAGTGTTTTCTTCGTTTCTTGTGGTTATCTCAGGTTGTTTCCTCTCGCTGCAGCTGCGTCTTCTCCACACGAGGCTACAGGAAGGAGGCTGATGACACGAGGGCACGCTGACCAACCGGCTGGGAGAAGAAACGAGAGAGAGGACGCCGTCTCTGCTGACGCGACGCAGACGGATCCTTCGGTTCTGACGTTCCTGTCGACGTGTTTCTGATCCCCGGATCGGGTGAAGCGAGACTTCCTCGCGGGTCGTTTACATGGCGGCGTCTCTCCGACTGAGCGCTTTCCCGCCGCACGAGCCTCTTCGCAACGAGGGAGACGCCGGAGATTTAGATGCTTTCTGGGATAAACCCCCCGCAGGACTCGGCTGAACTTTAGCGCCGTTTTGGTTTTGTGTTTTTTTTTCCAGCTGCTTTACGCTGTTGATCTCCGGCTGAGCTGCTCAGCATGCACACACACACACACACACACACACACACACACACACACACACACACAGGTGACTTCACCGACATTTATCACGTGAGGAGCGACTTTCAGGACGTTTAAGAGAAGAAAAATCCTCTATTTTATACGTCAAATCCAAGTAGACAGTTTATTTCCTCCTGTAGGAGAAGAAGTTCATGAATAACAAGCTAACGTTCAACCGTCAGAGTAAAAACAGTTTCATGCTTCAGTCGGTCATGTGATCAGAGCCTCGTGGATGATCCTCTCGTCTCTGATCTTTGTACTGAACCAATCAGTGTTTTAGACCAACAGGAGGAGAGCCAGTACTGTTAGCATCACCGCTAACGGAGAACCAACAGGAGGAGAGCGAGTAGCGTTAGCATCACCGCTAACAGAGAACCAACAGGAGGAGAGCGAGTAGCGTTAGCATCACCGCTAACGAAGACGTTTGGGTTCAAATATCTCAAAAAGGTCAAAACAGGGTTGAGTGTCTTCACTCCAATTTTAGACTGATTTATATTTCATCTCTCTCTCTCTCTCTCTCTCTCTCTCTCTCTCTCTCTCTCTCTCTCTCTCTCGCCCTCGAGCTGTATCCCTTTATTTTAATTTCCAACCTGTCTACATATTGTTGACTCACCTCTTTCTTTTCCTCTCCTCCACCTGAATAAACCTATTAACTTAATCTCTCTCTCTCTCTCTCTCTCTCTCTCTCTCTCTCTCTCTCTCTCTCTCTCTCTCTCTCTCTCTCTCTCTCTCTCTTATTTTAAAGGTAACACAAAGGTCATGGGATGTTTTGGAGAGGAGAGACTTTATGTAACGGCATCCTGTCATCAGTCATGACATCACCTGGAGGAAAATACTACTGACAGCAGTCCAAAATATAACTATATATATATATATATATATATATATATATATATATATATATATATATATATATATATATATAAAGAGAGAGAAGAAAAATGTAACATGAAAACACAAGGTGTAACGCAGAAGGGGAGGAGTCAGGGGAAGGGGGAGGAGTCAGGACTTCATACAAAGTTCTCAGAGTAGTACTCAGTTTTACTTTCAGCATTTTACAAGTACTTTTTACAAGTACAACACAAACCTCTCTCTCTCCATTGAAGTCAGAGAAGAGGACGATCATTATTCTATTGTTGTTGTTGTTGTTGTTGTTGTTGTTGTTGTCATCTCAGAGGCAAACCAGCTGCACACTGTGCAGCAATTACACAGACGAGGACAGAAGCATCCGTCACTCCTGACACACACACACACACACACACACACACACACACACACACACACACACACACAGGTGGAGGTACGGCCCGTTGTCTCCTGGAGTAATTGCCATGTTTGTTTAACTCTTCATCACATGGAGGAAGACTGCTCTTCCTGAGCGTTGCGGGGAAAATAAATCGCTTCATGTTTCCGACCGTGAGACGCTCGCCGTCCTGCTAACGGAGAACCAGCTGGAAGAGAGCTAGTAACGTTAGCAGCACGGCTAACGGAGAACCAACATGACTTGAGGGTTGAACTAACGGCCCTCCTGTAGTCATTATAGACCGGTCACATGACTTGAGGGTCACATGACTTGAGGGTCACATGACTTGAGGGCTAAGCTAACTTCACTACCATGGGATCAGAAGAAGTTCAAATTCTTTATTAAAAACTTTAATCGTTTAACAAAATTGTTGGAAGTTATTGGTTTTCATCTCGCGAAAGATTGAATGTTGAGTCATAGAGTTTTATATAAGTTTCATTTCTTGATTGCTCTCTTTTAGACTTTGTCTCCATCTGTGTGTTTCTAACACACACACACACACACACACACACACACACACACACACACACACCTCCAGGTGACTAAGCAGCGCAGGTCAAAGGCTGCGCATCAGAAGTCTAGACAGCGTTCTCCAGACAATTAGACATTACGCCCCTTCAGGATGTTATTGCAGGTGTGTGTGTGTGTGTGTGTGTGTGTGTGTGTGTGTGTGTGTGTGTGTGTGTGTGTGTGTGTGTGTGTGTGTGTGTGACAGTGATTGATCTACATACAAGAACCAACAGACACGAACCAGCTCGACTCGTTCTTCTATAAATAGAGATGTTGCGGAGGCGTCGCTCCAACCGGGGGTCAAGCCGCGGGTTCGATTCCCACCCCGGCCGGTCAGTGAGCAACGACACCGACACAACCGAGCTGCTGCTTCTCAGCCGAGTGCGAGCCTTCAGCTGTGCTTGTACAGATTTCAAGGCGATGAAGCCTTTGAAGGTACTTTAAATGTTCTCTACCGTTGGGTTGTTATTTGTCCACGTAAAACATGGCCGTACTATTGACTGAAGACATCCCACTGGTTTAGTACCAGTGGGATTTCGTTAGTGGTTCAATGGTTTAGAACGAGAGCTTGATTACAAAAGTCCATTAACCTTCATTTGCTGGACTGAAATTCTTCTTTCGTGGTCCACCAACTAACCACGAGAGACAAACACTCACAAAGGAGAAAACCTCCGTTAGAAGAAGCCAATGGCTGCCGATCAATATTAGCCAAACTTCATACTTATTGTGCTGCATTGTGGGGGAAACGTTAGCTCAATAATTGACCGCGCAGGAAGCGCCAGCGAGCCGCCGGACCAGACGAGGACCGGACGAGGAGTTTGAGGTTAAAAAAGGGGAACAACAGGAAAAGAAGCTTTCTGGCTTCACAGCGAGACGACGGAGACGGACGATCGCCAACGCAACGGCGGTAAAAAACAGGAGAGCAGGGAGGCGCCGCCGGCCCTCCTGCTTCCTGACAGACATGTTTGATTAGCTAATCCGGCAACAACCGCAGAGGCGACGCCGACAACGGAGACGAGAGGAAACAAACGGCACGAGCACAACCGCCGACAACGGAGACGTTTCAGGAGTTGGAGCCGGAGAGTCGAGTGGAAGCCTGCGTTTGTTTGTTTGATGGTGTTCATTCTGTGAATACAGCGACTTGAATAAACGCTGATTTGTGTCTCGAGCGTCTCTCAGAATCCAGAAGATTAGATTCAACTTTACCGTCAAAGTGCCGAGTCCACGGAAGAGTGGAGGGCCGACGAGATGAGAATGAACGGCATGAAGACACGAGCATGCAAATTTGGTTTTAAATGATGGGAATTTGCTTTCAATTAATGAAAATTTGGTTTAAAGTCAATGAAATTTGGCTTAAATGAATGAAAATGTGGTTTAAAGTTATGAGATGCTCATGAGATGCGGGACATTAATTTAACTTCATTATATTCTGACTTGCTGTCGGACTGAAACAACAGACTGCTCTTTCATATGAGCTGCTGTCTATGACCTCATTCATTCATTCATTCATTCATTCGTTCATTCATTCATTAGTTCATCGTCCAGACGTCTCCTGTGATTCATTTCATGGTTTCACGTCTCGTCACCGTCTCTCATCAGGATGAAGAACCGTGTGAAAGTTAATGAAGAAACCTGAGAAGATTGACAGTGTGTGTGTGTGTGTGTGTGTGTGTGTGTGTGTGTGTGTGTGTGTGTGTGTGTGTGTGTGTATGTGTGTGTGAGTCCGTCTGACAAAGGGACGCAGTGTGAATGAACTACAGTATGTGCACGAGTGTGTGTGTGAAAACGGTTATATAACGCTCTGATTAATAGAGCTACCACTTCCTGCACCATCAACTATTTAACACACACACACACACACACAGTGACACACTCACACAACAAGTGTGTGTCTGCGTGTGTGTGTGTGTTAAAAAGTGTTTATAATAGAGAAGCTGAGAGAGAAAACAGTCGTCTCTAAATACAGCATACATCACTGTTAGTCAAGCTTACACATGCACGTGTGTGTGTGTGTGTGTGTGTGTGTGTGTGTTGCAGCGCGTGTCGGACGTGCAGTCCTCGTCTCACACGAACACATCACTCAGTCGTGTGAGTGCAAATGCCTGTTTGTGCTCACATGTGTCCTCGCATATATGAATATATAGTGTGTGTGTGTGTGTGTGTGTGTGTGTGTGTGTGTGTGTGTGTGTGTGTGTGTGTGTGTGTGTGTAATCTATCATGGAATGGGCTGCAATCATTTGCCTCCTGAGAGAGTCATTGTGGTCGTTATCGTCGCAGAGGAGGAGAGACGAGAGGAGGCGAGGAGGCGAGGAGACAAGGAGACGAGGAGACGAGGAAAGAAAATGAGGAGAGGAAACATGAAAGAAGGAGGGAATGAGAAGTAATAAGAGAGAGAGGAGGAGAGGAGGCACTGAGGAGATATAAGACGAGCAGAGGAGATGAGGAGCGGAGAAGGAACAAGGAGAGAAGAGTTAAGAAGAAAGGAGGAGAGGAGACAAGGCCAAGATAGGAAATGAGGAATCAGAAGAAAGGGAAGAGAGGAGGAGAGGAATACAGGAAGCATGAGATAAAAACAAGGAGGAGAGGATTCAACAAAAGAGAAGACGGGGAGAGATATGGGCAGGAAACAAGGAAAGGAAATGAGAAGATAAGAGGAGGTGGGAACGAGACGTATGAATGAGAAGAATGAAGGGATGGAGAACAAGGTCAGAAGAGGTGAGGAAAGGAGATAGGAAAGGAGGAGGAGAGCAGAGGAGAGAGGAGACAATAGAAGAGGAGGAAAGGAGAAGTGAAGGCAGCCAAGAGGGAAGAAAGTGATGAAGACACCAGGAGGAAAAGAGAGAAATGATGGAGGGATGGAGTTAAGATGGAGGACGAAGGAGGAGAACGCAAAACAATCAGGAGAGAACGATAGAAGAGAAAAGAGGGATGATGGAGAGGAGAAGAGAAGAGAATCGACAGGATGAAGTGAATTCACTCGGCTGCACAAAACAATCACCTCTCTCTCTCTCTCTCTCTCTCTCTCTCTCTCTCTCTCTCTCTCTCTCTCTCTCTCTCTCTGAGAGGAACGTGGAGGAGGAAGAGAGAGATTCACCCACACAGGTCAGAGCTGAGAGAAATCTAAAACCCCAAAACAACTTCCTGTCAGTAAAGATAGTACACGAGATACTAGAAGAATACTAGTTATAGTACACGAGATACTAGAGGAATACTAGTTATAGTACACAAGATACTAGAGGAATACTAGTTATAGTACACAAGATACTAGAGGAATACTAGTTATAGTACACGAGATACTAGAGGAATACTAGTTATAGTACACGAGATACTAGAGGAATACTAGTTATAGTACACAAGATACTCGAGGAATACTAGTTATAGTACACAAGATACTCGAGGAATACTAGTTATAGTACACGAGATACTAGAAGAATACTAGTTATAGTACACACATACACAAAGTGATTGACAGGTCGACACTAGAGACGTGGACAATGTTTCTACGTTGCTCTGCCCCCATCAATACATGCTCACTTCCTGCTCACTTCCTGCTCACTTCCTGCTCACTTCCTGCTCACTTCCTGTTCACTTCCTGTTCACTTCCTGCTCACTTCCTGTTCACT
This sequence comes from Clinocottus analis, assembly GCF_023055335.1. Lineage (NCBI taxonomy): Eukaryota > Metazoa > Chordata > Actinopteri > Perciformes > Cottidae > Clinocottus > Clinocottus analis. The sequence goes on along the minus strand of NW_027175943.1, from coordinate 1,127,212 downwards.
GGTTGCAAAAAAAGTCAAGATGGCGACGACCGAACCTGGAGGCTTCAAACTAACGAGAGACGAACGTCAACTTCTGATGAACAGTCTGAAGACGTCTCATGACTACACACAACAACAACAACAACAACAACAACAACAACAACAACAACACGCTGCACTGCGTTACTTCCTGTTGCTTTGCTGATGAACATGTGGTGAACTCTGAGGCTCCGCCTCCAGATGTTCACCAGATGAGCTTGTTGTTACACACACACACACACACACACACACACACACACACACACACACACACACACACACACACACACACACACGTGCACAAACACAAATATATAGTACACATACACAAAGACACATTCTGTGGCTCCATGAGTCTCTCTCTCTCTCTCTCTCTCTCTCTCTCTCTCTCTCTCTCTCTCTCTATTTTCTTTCTCTTTTGGTTTCATCCTCTCTTGTGCGCGCGCACGTGCACGCGTTTACATGTAAACACAGAGGTCTGCTCCTCCTCTCGCACGCACGCACGCGCGCGCACGTGTAAAATACGTGTAAAACTCACAAAAAAAGACTGCACAACCTCCGTCTCTCGAGCGCGCGCAAAACGCGTGAACGCGCAAAGAACAGAGCCTACAGACAGAGACCCACACAAACTCCGCAGCACGCCTCAGACACACACACACACACACACACACACACACACACACACTCTCTCTGCACCCCTTCTCTTCCCAGCATTAGTCAATAGAGTCAGGATACATAATAAACCACCCACCAGTCTCTCTCTCTCTCTCTCTCTCTCTCTCTCTCTCTCTCTCTCTCTCTCTCTCTCTCTCTCTCTCTCTCTCTCGCTCAGCATTCTGGGTAAACAGCGTGATTGACAGCAGTCCAGGTGATGTGAAGGTGTGATAGTCAGGACACGTGGGAGGGAACATGTCTTACAGGGACACAATATTATGAATAATAATAATAATAAATTATTAACACCTGAACAATAAAATGCATCAATTCCCCCCCCCCCCCCCCCCCCCCCAAAATCCTCCGTCACACATTGAAAACTGACGTTTTGTGTGTGTGTGTGTGTGTGTGTGTGTGTGTGTGTGTGTGTGTGTGTGTGTGTGGCCTCGTCCGCGTTTCCCGGGTCACAGCTCACGTTAATTAATGAGTCAATTAACGGGTCTCTCAGGTGTTAATTAGCGGATTTGATCCGGATGCGACAGTCTGAAGAGAGAAGGAAAGAAAGAAAAGAGGAGAAGAAGGAGGAGGAGAAGAGCGTCGCTGCTCTGCTGCTTCTTACCTGTTTTTAATGCCTGAGACTCTCCGTCTGCGTAGAAGAAGAAAAACCCAAAACAGATCCGTGGCTCCTCATGAAGGATAGTCCGCTCTCACGTGCGCCCTGATCTCTCTCTCTCTCTCTCTCTCTCTCTCTCTCTCTCTCTCTCTCTCTCTCTCTCTCTCTCTCCCTCTCTCTCTCTCTCTCTCTCTCGTCTCTCTCGTCTCTCTGCGTCTGTCCGTTTCTTCTTGTCTCGCGGGATCTCCTCCTCTTCCTCCTTCTGCTGCTGCTCCTTCTCCTCCTCCTCCTCTTCTTCTTCCTCTGCTGCTCCGCGGGATCAGCTCGTCCTCGCGCCAGCAGCACGCAGACGGAGCGGCTCGCGGTGCTGATGCTGCGTCTCCTGCGCGAGACCCATACTGATGCCTCTCTCTCTCTCTCTCTCTCTCTCTCTCTCTCTCTCTCTCTCTCTCTCTCTCTCTCTCTCTCTACAGGTGATGACAAAATATTGTTGAACACTACAAAACATGGTGCAGTAAATACGTTTCATTCTGTTACTTCTCTACATTTATTAGTTGTATTTATTAACAATAATTATATGACATCATGTTCTATATTTAATTGGAGGCAGGACAGGTGTGTCCACGGGGCGACTCCTCTGGTTGTATAGAAGTCTATGCTTCATGTGTTGAAGCTGCATTCTCTCTCCTGACCACCAGGGGGCGACTCCTCTGGTTGTATAGAAGTCTATGCTTCATGTGTTGAAGCTGCATTCTCTCTCCTGACCACCAGGGGGCGACTCCTCTGGTTGTATAGAAGTCTATGCTTCATGTGTTAAAGCTGCATTCTCTCTCCTGACCACCAGGGGGCGACTCCTCTGGTTGTATAGAAGTCTATAACTTTAAGTTAAGTGGAATAAACTTTGAAATGTTTACAAGCTGGTTTTAACAATCTTATTTTTTACAGTGTTATATTTACTCAAAGTTCTGCTTCATCTATACTTCCTATTTTATTTAGGTTGAATATTTGTTATTCTATTTATGTGTCTTTATGTTTATTCTATTGATGTTTTTTGTGTTGTTATTATGTTCTTCTGCATTAATAAAGTTATATCTTTATTCAAATTGTTTTTCATTTTATTGTGTTTAATTTCATCAGATTTTAATTATTTAAAAAAAATGTTTCTAAATGGAATAAATATTTTAACTTTAACTAAGCATTAAAAATGCACTAATCCTGTGTGTGTGTGTGGGTGTGTGTGTGTGTGTGTGTGTGTGTGTGTGTGTGTGTGTGTGTGTGTGTGTGTGTGTGTGTGAAAGAGAGACAGTATCCATGGGACACTGATTCATTTACAGGATCATCATGCAGGTGACTAGGGGGGCAGAAAGGGGGAGAGAGAGAGAGAGAGAGAGAGAGAGAGAGAGAGAGAGAGAGAGAGAGAGAGAGAGAGAGAGAGAGAGAGAGAGAGGTTCATCTGTGTGAGTGTGTGACATTTTCCAGAACAGCCGCTCGTTAAAGTGGAAGCGTGCAATGTGTGTGTGTGTGTGTGTGTGTGTGTGTGTGTGTGTGTGTGTGTGTCGTACAACATTTGGCTTGAATAGATTAGTATGAGTTTAACCAGTGTCTCTACATGCACGTCAACACACATACACGCACACATTCTCTCACACACACACACACACACACACACACACACACACACACACACACACACACACAGGTCCTATGTGGTATGTTGCCATATAAGCGGAAGCCGGGAAGACAACCTGTGTGTTCATAATGAATGAAGGTTCAGCAAGAGGTGTTAAACAATATATATATATATATATATATATATATATATATATATATATATATATAATTTCCCCCATAAAGTTGAATCAGTGTGCAGAACGTGAACAGAGACTTCAGATTTAAAGTAAAGATGAATATTAAACTGATATTAAAGGTGACTCACCTGTTTGTCATTAGCTGAGCCTCCGTCTCCCCCTGCTGGTTCAGATGAGTACTACACCGCAGAATCTTCCTCTCTTTTCACTTTCCTCCTGTTACTCTTTCATCTCTCTTTCATCACTTTATGCAAAATATTCTCACTTCACTCATAAATTATAACTTTAAAAGCCACATTTTGTTTATTGTGATATCACAACCTCATCTTCATGAATTACACATTTCTATCGCAATATGTTGCCACATTTAAAACTAGACCATGCTCCAGACCATCAGCTCCTCACTGAGGGGCCTCTGGGGAGGAAAGTCTTTACTAACACCGCCTGGACTCTGGAGAATAAAAGACTCGGCTGGAGGATTAGAAGCAGCTTCCTCTTCCTCTTTTCAGATATTTTCTCTCCTCCTCTTTTCATCCTCTTCCTCCTCTGCCGCCTCCCTCGTTCTCATCGGGGGGCTTTTTCTTTTTTTTGCGCAATAACCCAAATTGCTGGATTACGCCAAAGTCACCTTGGCCTCGCACTTCAGCTCTCAGATACACACACACACACACACACACACACACACACACACACACACACACACACAAACATACACACACAGGAATGACGTAGAGACTGCTGTCAATCACCTTGTAGCACCGCTCCTAAAGCATCCCCTGCTTTATGGTCTGTTCGGCATAATTTACTAAATGAACATCATGAAGCATAGACTTCTATACAACCCAAAATTTAAAAAAAAAATTCCCTTTGGGGATTAATAAAGTACATATCTATCTATCTAACCAGAGGAGTCGCCCCCTGGTGGTCAGGAGAAAGAATGCAGCTTTAACACATGAAGCATAGACTTCTATACAACCAGAGGAGTCGTGACTGGTTTCTAGTGTTGTCGTAGTTCACGCTTCTCTGTGATTGGTGCGATGAGAGAAGGAGGCAGCAGTTATTTGCAGAACAAGAAGACTGTTGCCTTCGATCAATCTTTGTTTCTATTGAGTTAAACGTCTGGTCAGAAGTCACGTAGCATCAAGCGAGAATAAAATCATGAAAGTTGACCCCTGTGATGGATGAACTGAGTCTGCGAGCATTGATTAGAGGAGGGAGGTTTTGACGGTGACTAAAGTCTGTTGTTCCCTTTTTGAGCTTTCGTTATCACAAAACATCCCCCGTCCTCCTTCCACCTGAGCGGGTAAACAGATTAGCATCCCGTCCTGAAAACACCCCAATCCCATCAGCCCCCTCTTCCTGTCTGCAGCCACTCTGCTCAGAGTGTTTGCTAACAGCGGTAAAAAGAGGTGAGTCTAGGAGGAAGAGGAGGAGGAGGAAGAGTGTTTTCATCAGATGAATGCTGTTTCATTTCTTTCATTTGTGGCTGGAATCATCTCCTTCTTTTAGCCTTTAAGGCTGAAGCTTTAAAGAGCAACCGGTACATTAATAGTGATGTAAAAAAACATTTTGTAAAAAATATTTGTGTTTGTATGTTTTATATTCAGTAATTGGAACATGAACAAGGATGTGAGCAAAATCAAGAAGATAATAGATATAAATAAAATACTGTGTTGCCATGAATTAATGTCTTTAGTATTTTTTAAAACTTTTTTTTTAAAAATATGTTGGAAAACCTGCAGGAGTAATAGGACATACAGGATATATATATATATATATATATATATATATATATATATATATATATATATATATATATATATATATATACATATATATATATATATATATATATATATATATATATATAACAATTTCTTAAAAATCTGTAAACATGCTCTCCACTTGAAGTGGTACTTCTGTGAAGGTGCTGAGATATAATAACGGACAGCAGGGGGCGACAAAGCTTTACTAAATCTCACTGCTGCGTCGTCTTGTGTCGTCTCACCAAACACTCAACAAAGTTTTGATTGAACTCAGATCAGACTCTAAATGTATTAATTATGATTATTTAATTATGAGATAATTAAGTTGAAGTTATGAGACTTTTTATCTCAGAATTGTGACTTCTTTTTTTGTGCGAACACAAGCTTACATAAAACAAAAATTAAAAAGTAATATTTATGAGATAAGAAAATTTATAAATATGACATAATGAAGTCCGAGTTTCTATTTCATAATTATGAGATATAGTATTTTTTATTTTGTTTTTTAGATTTATGGAAATGAGTTCCGACAAAAAAAAAAGTTAGTCATATTTCGGAGATAATAATAATATTAATTATTACTTATTTTGTTGTGGTGTAAACAGGCTTCCATAATAATAATAATAATCTGAGAACAATCAGAAGGCTTTCGTACAAGTACCAGTCAATGTCAGGTAGTTGAATATGGTTACAAACTACAGGACGAATGAGGGAAGTTGAGTTATTGGGAATGTGGTCAAATCTGCAAAAATAGACACACCTAAGAAAGTAAGCATGATTTCGTCCTGACGTTTCAGACTCAGCATTCACTGAGACTGCAGATGTAAATGCGCAGCGGTACAGTTTATCCAATTTGCATGGAGTGCCATTCAGTAAAATCTGAAGGCATGCTGTTGGGACTCGTTTCTACTCGTAGCTTTCTGCTGCCGATCTTGGAGATGCTGTTGAGGAGAGGACAACGTTTGGAACTGCAGACTGCAGAAATCAAAGCTTTTTTTATGGAAAAAAAAGTGCAAAACTGCTGTTTGTGGCTGTATTCAACACCATAAGTAATGTACAAGTGAAATAAATGGTTTGGTACATGAGGAAATAAAAATATCCTCACTTTAGATGAGGTCACATAACTTGACTAATATTTAACCAACGACTAGAAACTACTTGCATTAACCATAAATTGCAGGAATAAAACATGCTTTTAAAACACATGTTAACATAAACAATAGTGCATATCTAAATCATTGTGTGTATAAATACATGCGATAATAAATTACATTAAAACATTATCATTTACTAACACTTCATGAAATTATCTTATTAATCGTCTATAAGTCATTATTGTATCATTTACAAAGGGGGAATACATAATTTACAAAGTGTGAAAACCCAATCATGAAAAGCATTATGTGTGTGTGTGTGTGTGATCTTATGTTTCTATCTTTGTGAGGACTGCGGGTTTAGTGAGGACCTTTTTGGCAAATGAGGACATCTTTCCAAACGTAAGAATAAAGTTGAGGTTTGGAATTTGAGTTTAATTTATATTAAAAGAGAGAAGTGTGTGTGCAGGGAGTGTGGGGGGGGGGACCAGTACGGCGGCGTTTGAATCTCACACACACACATGTATATGTATTATATATATATATATATATATATATATATATATATATATATATATATATATATATATATATATATATATATATATATATATATATATATCCAGACATTACACGCCAGATTCAGCTGTTTCTGAGTGTCATGGTTGGTACATTAATCACAACAATGCAAAACAGTCTATGCCTATTTTATTTGAATACGTAGCAGCCTTTGACTTTGACAGGCTTTTGAGAGGAGGGGTAAGAAGGAAGAGGAAGAGTTGTGTAGCTGCCAGTTCAGTGTATTTGAATCAGATTCTCAGACTCGAGTCCACAGAGTGAAGAGCAGCAGAAACTACGACTGATAAGGTTGGTTTTCTTTTTACTTTTTAATATCATTTTCTTAAATCTACATTAGTGAGAACGACTGAAACGGACATAAAACAAACTTTATTTTACTGTTTGGACACTTGAACAATTGATACTTTATTTTAACAACTCTGAGTTTGATGAAAGTCTGTCTTCAGCATTGTTTAAAGGGACTTTTAATATTTTACAAAATGAGTATAATTTAAGAGACAGTAAGCCCACTTTTCAGCTGAATGTATACACCATGTATATGTGTATTCAATAGTGGATTAATAATGGATTCAGGTCCAAGTCTTGACATTCTTTTGCATAGTATTTGCATTTGACATATTGCGCTGCACGGTGCAGTGGCCATCACTGTCACCTCACAGCAAGAGGGCATGGGTTTGATCCCCGATCCCGGGAAGTCCTTCTGTTCTGAGTTTAGTGCTAATACCGTTACTGTTTCTAATTTGTATACAAACAAATCATATTTTCCATAGCTTTTCCATAGCTCTCTATGGGCGGCCGCCACTGCTTAATAGGACAAGCGTTTGGATAATAGAATGAAATATGCAACGTGACTTCTCTCTATTGGTTGAAATCCAGCTTTTGCAACTGAATTTGCTATTGGCCGATCTGGAGGGCGGTGACGAACATGGACGCAGCTTTCATCACCAACCAACCCCCACTCCTCCAAAACCTATAGATCATAGAATCTAGAGTTTATTTACTCGTTATAACAATGAGTAAAAATGTCTATTAATCCAGCAATCAATACATTTTTACCATTTGATTGTCTTTGTCTCCTCCAGATATGGCAGTAAACTCCACCTCCTTTTCCAATGACTCCCTCCTTCATCTTAACAGCACAGTTAGGATGTATTGCATCTACACTAGAGAAAACATCATACTCTTCACTGTATACAGCGTCACAAACATCCTCCTCTTCCTCCCCCTCTACGTCCTCGTCCTCTACCTGGGTTTCCAACGATGGCGGCAGCAGCGCTCCACCTCTTTAGCAGCAGTGATGAGTCACACAGACATCTTCACCTACAACTTGGCCTCCATCGAGCTGATTGGTGTTTTAGGGAGCATCGTCTGCTGCTGCGGTGTCTACGGGACTCAAGTCTCCGTATTTATGTGGGGGTTTTTTCTACGGGGTTCCACCTGGTTTGGACAAACGCTCTTTCACATGCTGACCTGTGTGGAGCGCTACCTGGCTGTCGTTCATCCCGTCACCTACCTGAGCCTGAAAGGAGAGCGAGGGATCAGAATCAGAAACATCAGCATTGGATGTGTTTGGCTGCTTTGCTTTGGAATATCAGCTCTGCAGACTATACAAGAAATCTCTATATTCTTTAATGTATGCCTCTTCACTTTCTCCTTGGTCGTCATCTCTTTCTTCAACATCTGTGTTCTATGCATTCTGATTCGTCCAGGGCCAGGGCAACAGGGCGGGGACAGAGAAAGGGGTGACCAATCAAAGCGCAGGGCTTTCTACACCATCATGGCCATACTGGGCGTGCTGCTGTTGAGGTGTGTTATTAGTCTGGTTTGGGCTCTTATTACTGTGTTCAACGGAGGTCTTAACTGTCTGCTCATGGTAGTTTCAGACTGGTCTAATATCCTCAGTAGTCTGGTGTTACCTCTGCTGTTTCTAATCAGAGCAGGAACATTGACGTGTCGTAAGAACATCAAATAATGAGTATAATGGTGTTTTCACATTGCACGCAGAGCAAACTTTTAGAGTTGTGTGATCACATACAAAGTAAAGTAAATGTTTTGACTAAAGAGAGAACTTTGAGTCTTTATCGCAAACAGCATTTTAAAAGTTGTTTACTCGTCATCGGACGGACTCAAAGAATGCATCCAGACTTTTTACAAATCTATATTAATATGTCAATTCTCTGCATCTTTTTTTCCTATTCAATTGCAACAAATTCTGGTTAATATAGGTGTTGTGAACCAGATAACGTGGCATGCTAGATACACTTAATATGGCTGATGTGAATGGTTATTAGAATATAGAGAATGCTAGAATATAGCATGGGTAATGCAATTTACTACTTTATGTAGAGCATATAAACACGTACACACACATATATATATATATGTATATATATATATACATATAAATATGTATGTATGTATATATGTATATATATATATATATATGTATATATATATATATATATATATATATATATATATATATATATATATATATATAAAGTATATCTTGAATTAATTTACTTTTTCTCTTAAATGGTTATTATGAAAGGGTACATTCATGTATATTAGATTGTTCATCGTATAGAAGTATAGTAGATTGTTTGATATATTTGATTATACAGGACTGTTGCACATGAATTGTTTTACTCAAACCATTCTAAAATCTGTAAAAAATATATAAAATAACACAACAATTTTCATTTCAATTTTCATTAAAAAAAAGATCAAACTCTGTGAGTCTCAGTTTCTGTTTGATTATTTGTTTATTACATTACATTGATATTAGCTGACGCTTTTATCCAAAGTGACTTACAATAAGTGTTTTCAACTGTGTGTACTGTAGCGTGATTGGAGATCTTGCCGGCGGAAGTGGAGAGGAGGAGGGCAAGATCTCTTAGCACGGTGGTTACTCCTTTGACTATTATAACAGTGATCCCGGAAGAAATAACAATCTTCATCCAATATGAGTATAATGTCTTAGGTCTTTTATCTCGCCCCGGGCTCAATCATTAGGACTTTTGATTCTTAGTTATAGGTTTTGTTGAGGGTGTTTCACAGCTCTGTGCTGTCAGGTCCCCACAGTGGGCTGTAACTTGTCTCAACCCGTATAGCGAGTGTGTGCATCGTCTACACCTTCTCTCTGCCTGTTTGACACCATCTCATCATTATACTAACACTGCACAGTTTTCACCCAAAGATACTTACCTTAAGTCTCTTCGGTAGATTCAGTCGTTACTTTTGTATCTCACGGTTGGTGGACAGGGAAAGAGCGTTAAATTGTTCTAAAGAACCAGAACTTTGTTTGGTGTCAGTCACTCACTCAATCGTAAGGCTGAGATTTTTTATTTGCGCTCCAATCACTTACAACAATTTCTACTCAATGAAACAGTGCTCAGTGTAAAAAGTAAAAGTAAAATAAAACTAAGCCTAATATGGTCACACTGGCTGCTGGACCCTAATACACAGGAGAGCTTTTTACATTTACCCATAGTATAGAAAAGATTATATAACATAGCAACTTATAACATCCTATGCATTTTATACGATCTTGTCACAAACTGTACTTTAAATAAAGACCAAACAGTATATATATATATATATATATATATATATATATATATATATATATATATATATATATATATATATATACCTTCAATGGTTAAAAACATGATGCTTATACATAAAAAGAAATAGAATGGTTATACATAAAAAATCAAAATGGTTATACAGAAATATCAAAATGGTTATACTGAAAAAGAAAATAGTTATACGTTTTTAATGATTACACTTTTTTACTTTCATAATTTCTCGATCTCTCAACAGTACAAACATAGAACAACTAGAATCAGGCAAGTACAATTTATTAAAGAAAGTCAAACTACAACGTGCTATCAGTCAGTGCTACTACTGCGCTACCTTCCTTATTCAAAGTGTTTATTACAAAACAAATCTGATGTCAGAGAGGATCTTGTTCCTGCATGTATGGAAGGATGCAGTCATACAAGAAAAGATAACATCTCTTTACATTCAACCCAGCATCATATGATAGATACATTCTGCCCGGTGTGAAGGTTTCTGAGGCCGCTCAAATTAAAAATCATGACGATGCACAAATCGAACATTCATGCCTGATGAATTCATACCACCACATTTCATTTGATGGAGAGTTAACAGAATTCAAATGATGGGAAGATGAGGCCTTCTGTGTATTCAAATGACAGTCATCAGCTGCTTTGCATGGTCGTGATATATCAATCTATTTTTTTAAACACCTCTTTGATTCCTGAGAAACACCTGAATCAGACATGGGACGCCTTTAAATAATTCAATAGCCCGGTAATATCAAATATATGAAATCCTCTATTATACCATAACTATACCATAAACAGATTAATATGCTTCCCTGTGAAAATATTACAACGAATACACCATGTTGTATGTTTTGCATTTTTACTTTGACTTTGTGTATAATTGTACCGCTCGAACGGTATGGAGGCGAATTAATGTCAAAAATAGCCAGATGAGCCAAATGAGCTCCAGGAGAGCGTGCAAATCAAACAGCAGCATGCGGAATTTCATTTTGATGAGCATTCTTTATTAGTTTATTTATTTATAGTAACGATAAATTAATTTGACTGAGGAAAAGATTAAGAGTCATAAATTAAGATTTTAATGAAACTTTTACTTAAAATCACACCGGTTTGAAAATTGTTTGCAATTATATGTGAACCTATATAAGTATATATATAAGTATATATACCAGACTGCTCGGTGTTGACGGGGCTCGAAATCGTCATCGAGCTTCTCGCCTAATAACATCCCAAAATTACATTTTGTGGCTCAACAACAGCAGTATCTAGAGAATGTCAACTTTCAACTGTTGCGTTTTCTCATTCGCCATTGCCAAAGCTTCGCAAGCTAGCAGGTGCAAAACTTGCGAGAGAGACTTTTGCTTGCGCGAGCAGGAATTTTGCAGCGGACTGACGTAGAAACGCTCGCCAAAGTAAATTACGCCTGCGGCTGTTTGATTTTAGCGTGCTTGGAGCTCATTTGCGCACGCTATTTTTGAAAGGGTTTTGCCGTCATACCTTATCCTCATTGGTTGTTGTTCTTACAACACGTGAATGTTCCTGCTCTGATTAGAAACAGCAGAGGTAACACCAGACTAGACAAGACATTTGACCAGTCTTCAACTGGCATGAGCAGACACGCATCACCTGCTCCAAACGCATAAAGAATAACCCAAGCCAGACCAACAACACACCTCAACAGCAGCACGGCCAGTATGGCCATGATGGTGTAGAAAGCCCTGCGCTTCGATTGGTCAACCCTTTCCCTGTCCCCGCCCTGTTGCCCTGGCCCTGGACGAATCAGAACGCAGAGAACAGAAACGCTGCAGAAAGAGATGACGACCAAGGAGAAAATCAAGATGCAGAAATTAATGAATATAGCATTCAGTTCTAAAGTCTCAAAAGCTGATTGTCCAAAGCAAAGCAGCCAAACACATCCAATGCTGATGTTTCTGATTCTGATCCCTCGCTCTCCTTTCAGGCTCAGGTAGGTGACGGGATGAACGACAGCCAGGTAGCGCTCCACACAGGTCAGGATGTGAAAGAAGATTTGTCCGTACCAGGTGAAAGTCCAAAGAAAGTAAGAAAAACTAAATACAGAGACTTGATTCCCGTAGACAGCGCAGAAGCTGACGATGCTCCCTAAAACACCAATCAGCTCGATGGAGGCCAAGTTGTAGGTGAAGATGTCTGTGTGACTCATCACTGCTGCTGAAGAGGTGGAGCGCTGCTGCCGCCATCGTTGGAAACCCAGGTAGAGGGGGAGGACGTAGAGGGGGAGGAAGAGGAGGATGTTTGTGACGGTGAATATGGTGACGATCAAGGTGTTTGTTCTGGTGGTGAGGCAATCCATGACAAAAGGGAGGATAGTATGAGGAAGGGAGTCGTTGGAAGAGGAGGTGGAGTTTACTGCCATATCTGGAGGAGACAAAGACAATCAAATGGTAAAAATAACTTGATTACTGGATTCATCGACGTTTCTACTAGTGGTTTTCACAAGTAACTAAACTCCAGTTTTGGCTGGATTGTTATGCAGGAAATTGAGACCAAGCCTCTAGAACAATTTGCCTCCATGGTTTTCTTATAAGCCGCTATGGAGCTGAAGATGTTGGAAAAATTGGGTCTCAAAGCGTAATGCTGCTGTTGCCACGTTTAATGTTAAAGTCCAATAAAGTTGTTTTGTTTTACTCATTTAACAAAGACAGATCCCTCCTCTGCTGCTGGATTTCCTGGATTAAATATTTTCTTGGGAGGAGACTTTTTCCACCTCTGATTCGAGGGTCCAAGGACAGAGGATGTTTTTTGATATGTAGACTGTAAAAGCCTGATAGACGAAATTGTGATATTGGGGGATTGAAACAAGTTAAATTGAATTAACGGCAAATAATTACAAACAATGACAATCACAGAACAAAGGAAGCACAATTGTACTGTTTTTACCTTCCCATATATATGTGTATGTGTATATAGACACACATGCATGGTCTCTACATTCACATGACAAAGTAGTGTTGGGGTTTACCTTCTCTTTAACTATATTGATATTGTAAAATCTATCAAATGTCCCTTTAAACAATGCTGGAGACAGACTTTGAGAAAAGCACAGAGTTGTTCAAATAAAGGATCAATTGTTCAAGAGTTTAGTTTTCTGTCCATCTTAGTCGTTCGAAGATGATATTAAAAAGTAAAAAGAAAACCAACCTTATCAGTCGTAGTTTCTGCTGTTCTTCACTCTGTGGACTCGAGTCTGAGAATCTGATTCAAATACACTGAACTGGCTTCATATCACAGCATCACTCCTCTCCCTCCTCCTCCTCCTCTCTCTCTCTCTCTCTCTCTCTCTCTCTCTCTCTCTCTCTCTCTCTCTCTCTCTCTCTCTCTCTCTCTCAGTTGAATCCAAAGTCAAATGTTTGATTTGAATAAAAACAAAGTGGCAATCACAACAAACTGTCTCACACATTAATAACCTACCGGTGAATAAACAATACATCAAATTTAAAATGGGTCGATAAATGAATATACATTTTCATGGACCAACTCATACTCATACCGTTTAGTTATTATGATTCAACTTAAACACAGCAAAAGATAGAGTAAGGTTTAGATAGACCACGGTGAAGTACGGTGGAATTTGAACAGATCCCGGATTTGATTGAGGGGATCTCATTGGACCGCAGGAAAGTGTAGTTCGGGTTCCTGTTATGCCGTGTTCACACCAAAACACTTTCGCCTGATTTTACCTGCTCGACTTTATCTGGTTAATTTGCTTTTTCGCAACCATTTGCGGCAGAAAGGCTACGTTACCCTAAGTTACCAGCACATAGCCTCACTAGCTAACCTAAACTGACCCGGTCACGTTCCTCTGTAGAGATAGAGTAAGAGAGAATGAGAGAGAGAGAGAGAGAGAGAGAGAGAGAGAGAGAGAGAGAGAGAGAGAGAGAGAGAGAGAGAGATAGAGAGAGAGAGAGAGAAAGAGAGAGAGGGGGGAGGAGGAGGAGGAAGAGGGAGAGGAGCGATGCTGTGATATGAAGCCAGTTCAGTGTATTTGAATCAGATTCTCAGACTCGAGTCCACAGAGTGAAGAGCAGCAGAAACTACGACTGATAAGGTTGGTTTTCTTTTTACTTTTTAATATCATCATTTAAATCTGTTACTGTTTGGACACTTGAACAATTGATACTTTATTTTAACAACTCTGAGTTAGATGAAAGTCTGTCTTCAGCATTGTTTAAAGGGACTTTTAATATTTTACAAAATGAGTATAATTTAAGAGACAGTAAGCCACTTTTCAGCTGAATGTATACACCATGTATATGTGTATTCAATAGTGGATTAATAATGGATTCAGGTCCAAGTCTTGACATTCTTTTGCATAGTATTTGCATTTGACATATTGCGCTGCACGGTGCAGTGGCCATCACTGTCACCTCACAGCAAGAGGGCATGGGTTTGATCCCCGATCCCAGGAAGTCCTTCTGTTCTGAGTTTAGTGCTAATACCGTTACTGTTTCTAATTTGTATACAAACAAATCATATTTTCCATAGCTTTTCCATAGCTCTCTATGGGCGGCCGCCACTGCTTAATAGGACAAGCGTTTGGATAATAGAATGAAATATGCAACGTGACTTCTCTCTATTGGTTGAAATCCAGCTTTTGCAACTGAATTTGCTATTGGCCGATCTGGAGGGCGGTGACGAACATGGACGCAGCTTTCATCACCAACCAACCCCCACTCCTCCAAAACCTATAGATCATAGAATCTAGAGTTTATTTACTCGTTAAAACAATGAGTAAAAATGTCTATTAATCCAGCAATCAATACATTTTTACCATTTGATTGTCTTTGTCTCCTCCAGATATGGCAGTAAACTCCACTTCCTCTTCGAACGACTCCCTTCTTCATCCTGTCCTCTTGACTTGGACGGATTGCTTCTTCATCAGACCAACTTCTTTGATCTTCACCGTATACAACCTCACAAACATCCTCCTCTTCCTCCCCCTCTACGTCCTCGTCCTCTACCCGGGTTTCCAACGATGGCGGCAGCAGCGCTCCGCCTCTTCAGCAGCAGTGATGAGTCACACAGACATCTTCACCTACAACTTGGCCTCCATCGAGCTGATTGGTGTTTTAGGGAGCATCGTCAGCTTCTGCGGTGTCTACTGGAATCATATCCATACATTAATTGTGGGGATCTTTTTTCGGTCTTTCTGCTGGTACGGACAAATCTTCTTTCACATCCTGACCTGTGTGGAGCGCTACCTGGCTGTCGTTCATCCCGTCACCTACCTGAGCCTGAAAGGAGAGCGAGGGATCAGAATCAGAAACATCAGCATTGGATGTGTTTGGCTGCTTTGCTTTGGACAATCAACTTTTGAGACTTTAGAACTGAATGTTATATTCATTAATGTATGCGTCTTGATTTTCTCCTTGGTCGCCATCTCTTTCTGCAGTGTTTCTGTTCTCCGCATTCTGATTCGTCCAGGGCCAGGGCAACAGGGCGGGGACAAGGAAAGGGTTGACCAATCAAAGCGCAGGGCTTTCTACACCATCATGGCCACACTGGCCGTGCTGCTGTTGAGGTGTGTTGTTGGTCTGGCTTGGGTTATTGTTGGTGTGTTTGGGGCAGGTGATGCTTGTGTGCTCATAACAGTTGAAGACTGTTCTAAAGCCCTGTGTAGTCTGGTGTTACCTCTGCTGTTTCTAATCAGAGCAGGAACATTCACGTGTTGTAAGAACAACAACAAATGAGGAAAATGGTTTTCACATTAAACTCGAAGCAAATTTTTAGAGCAGTACAGTTATATAAAAAGTCAAAGTAAAGATGCAAAACATACAACATTTGCATCACTGGTGTATTCATTGTAACATTTGAACATGCATGTATATTAACCTGTTCATGGTATAGTTATGGTAGAGTATTTGATATCTTTGATAATACAGGGCTAATGTACCCACATTTTTTAAAGGCGTCCCATGTCTGATTCAGGTGTTTCTGAGTCTGATGCTTCCTCTGGAGACGTTCAACTGACAGCACACATGGTATATCTAAGAATCAAAGAGATGTTTAAATAAAAAAGATTAAAAGAAAAAAGCTTTCACACTGTCCAAAACCTATTTATCACATGAAGCTGAGTGAAATGTGAAGAGATTTCATCTTTCTGGTATGATTGTTTCCATCCATACAGGAACAAGATCCTCTCTGGCATCAGATAGATATTCAGAAATAACATGAAGTAAAACCAGTATATAACGTTTTCATACGCTGCGTGTCAAACCTATGAAGCAGTTTTTCTAAAGACTATTGGATGATCATAGTCATACGCCATACATTCGTGATGACATTAGTGTGAGTACACAGTATGGCAACGAATGAGGAGCCATGGTTCACAGCCTGTTCAGAATGGCCATACCTCTTCTAAGAAAAGGGTTTAGGATGGCAAAGCCGCCTTTAAAAACAGCTGCCAGCGTGAAAACATGCTGACATTTAGGTTTATTTTATGAATTGACCCATTTTAAATTTGATGTATTGTTTATTTATCAGTAGGTCAATAATGTGTGAGACAGTTTGTCATTGCCACTTTGTTTTTATTCAAATCAAACATTTGACTTTGGATTCAACTGAGAGAGAGAGGGAGGGAGAGAGAGGAGGAGGGCGAGGAGTGATGCTGTGATATGAAGCCAGTTCAGTGTATTTGAATCAGATTCTCAGACTCGAGTCCACAGAGTGAAGAACAGCAGAAACTACGACTGATAAGGTTGGTTTTCTTTTTACTTTTTAATATCATCTTCTTAAATCTACATTAGTGAGAACGACTGAAACGGACATAAAACAAACTTTATTTTACTGTTTGGACACTTGAACAATTGATACTTTTTTTTAACAACTCTGAGTTTGATGAAAGTCTGTCTTCAGCATTGTTTAAAGGGACTTTTAATATTTTACAAAATCAGTATAATTTAAGAGACAGTAAGCCCACTTTTCAGCTGAATGTATACACCATGTATATGTGTATTCAATAGTGTTGTTAATTTATTCAGGTCCAAGTCTTGACATTCTTTTTCATAGTATTTGCATTTGACATATTGCGTTGCACGGTGCAGTGGCCATCACTGTCACCTCACAGCAAGAGGGCATGGGTTTGATCCCCGATCCCAGGAAGTCCTTCTGTTCTGAGTTTAGTGCTAATACCGTTACTGTTTCTAATTTGTATACAAACAAATCATATTTTCCATAGCTTTTCCATAGCTCTCTATGGGCGGCCGCCACTGCTTAATAGGACAAGCGTTTGGATAATAGAATGAAATATGCAACGTGACTTCTCTCTATTGGTTGAAATCCAGCTTTTGCAACTGAATTTGCTATTGGCCGATCTGGAGGGCGGTGACGAACATGGACGCAGCTTTCATCACCAACCAACCCCCACTCCTCCAAAACCTATAGATCATAGAATCTAGAGTTTATTTACTCGTTATAACAATGAGTAAAAATGTCTATTAATCCAGCAATCAATACATTTTTACCATTTGATTGTCTTTGTCTCCTCCAGATATGGCAGTAAACTCCACTTCCTCTTCGAACGACTCCCTTCTTCATCCTGTCCTCTTGACTTGGACGGATTGCTTCTTCATCAGACCAAGTTCTTTGATCTTCACCGTATACAGCCTCACAAACATCCTCCTCTTCCTCCCCCTCTACGTCCTCGTCCTCTACCTGGGTTTCCAACGATGGCGGCAGCAGCGCTCCACCTCTTCAGCAGCAGTGATGAGTCACACAGACATCTTCACCTACAACTTGGCCTCCATCGAGCTGATTGGTGTTTTAGGGAGCATCGTCAGCTGCTGCGCTGTCTACTGGAATCATATCCATACATTAACTGTGGGGATCTTTTTTCGGTCTTTGTGCTGGTACGGACAAATCTTCTTTCACATCCTGACCTGTGTGGAGCGCTACCTGGCTGTCGTTCATCCCGTCACCTACCTGAGCCTGAAAGGAGAGCGAGGGATCAGAATCAGAAACATCAGCATTGGATGTGTTTGGCTGCTTTGCTTTGGACAATCAACTTTTGAGACTTTAGAATTGAATGTTATATTGCTTAATGTATGCATCTTGATTTTATCCTTGGTCGTCATCTCTTTCTTCAACATTTATGTTCTCTGCATTCTGATTCGTCCAGGGCCAGGGCAACAGGGCGGGGAAAGGGGTGACCAATCAAAGCGCAGGGCTTTCTACACCATCATGGCCATACTGGGCGTGCTGCTGTTGAGGTGTGTTATAGCTCTGGTTTCCGCTCTTTCTTATGTGTTGAAGGCAGATTTTGAGTGTGTGCTCATAACAGTTGAAGACTGGTCTAATGTCCCGTGTAGTCTGTTGTTACCGTTGCTGTTTCTAATCAGAGCAGGAACATTCACGTGTTGTTAGAACAACACATATTGAGAATATTGGTGTTTTCACATTAAATGCAAATCAAACTTTTCAGACTTTTGCACAGGTTAAAGGCGTTACGTGTATGATTCAGGTGTTTCTGAGTCTGATGGCATCAGTGGAGACGTTCAACTGACGGCACAGATATTTTCTATATGAATTAAATGAATTAAAGACATAGTGAGATTAAAACATCACGACCATGCAAAACATTTGATGACTGTGTCAAACTGCAGCTGAATTTAAATGTTGTGGTATGAATTTATTAGGCATGAAGGAATATTTGATTTTAAGTGTAGGTATTATTTGGTCAGGCCTCAGAAACCTTCAAACTGTGCAGAATGTATCTACCTGTCATATATTACATGTATAATCAAATAAAGCTGAGTGAAAAGTAAAGAGACGTTATGTTTCCTTCCTTGCAGTCACAAGATCCTCTCTGACATTTGTGTTATAATAAACATATATTCAAACAAGACCAACTGAGGCTGAAGTTTTCTACATTATTTGTGTTGTTGAAACAATTTACAGTGTTCGTTCACAAACAAAAACTCTAAAACTTGAACAAGAAGTATATTTAAATTGTGTTGAGGTATTATAGATGGACATGTAACAGAGTTGAGGATTCCACTTTCCATCACGCTCCTTCATTTCCAATGTGTCAGTCGGCCACGGAGGCTCGTGTGCTGACGCTGGAGCCCCGCCCCCTCGGGGCCCCTGCGGACTTCAGCGGTGCACCCCGTGGGTTCCGCCCAGTCTACTGCACGTTGTCTCCGAGGTAAGTTGATCTCTAATAAGCTCCATTGTGGTATTTAACCTCCCCGCGCCGCACAGACATTGGCTCTCAAGTGTCACGCATTGAGCGTGACTGTCACGCATTTCGGTCTTAAATCGCGCCCTCCCGCCACACATCGTATTTCTCACGCTGAAAAAAACAACAACTCCAGGCTGTTTAATGTGTCGCAACGCTCAGACATGACATGTTGGCGCGCTTCCCTCACCACGGAGGAGTCAAGCGCCCCCCTTTCCCTCGTGAGGAGCCACTCATCAGCCAATCAACAAAAAAAAGCGCTACAGCCAATCAGAAAAACCTATCTTTTGTATCCGGGTAAGATGTAATGACAGGCGGGACTGGAGCCGTCCAGCAGCGCGTATTTGTCGTCGTCACCGTCGTCTCTCTCTCTCTTCCCATTCTCGCATCATCTTAGGTGATTCACACAGTGAGATACGAGCATTCTACACACACAGCCTGAAGGATACGATACCAGCGATAAAGAGGACAACGCCAATGAAAGGGATCCATCGAAAAATAGGTAAGTGTATTTACTCAACTTTGCAGTAGCATATTTACATAGTAACGGGAACTGTAAGCCAGCTAGAGCTGCTGCTAACACGAAGCTAGTGATAGCAAGCTAACACAACATAGAGGTTGTCTATGAGACTGAACAGTGAATAATAAAATAATGTTAACTTTCTTGATGTGAACTTAGTCCGCATAGCAGTGTTAGATCTCTGTTATAGGTTTGTAAGACTGAAACTATCATCTTTACATCAACGCTAGCTAACCCGAATTAGCACACGAGCTAACAACACTTGAATTGCTTCAGGGTGTCTATGAGACTGAACTTAATAAGAATACTATGGGTTGTGTTAACATTATTAGATCTTTACATCAACGCTAGCTAACCCAAATTAGCACACAAGCTAACGACATTTAGATTGCTTCAGGGTGTCTATGAGACTGAACTTAATAAGAATACTATAGGTTGTGTTAATTGTGTTAACATTATTAGAAGAGGTGGCTGATGAGGAAACTACGTGTGTCCGTTGTTTTGCCTGCGCGGTCTCTCTGTGTCACGGAACTACGGGAAACATCTTATCGAATAAACGGCTGGTTGCAGCCGACGCAAAATCCAGCAAAGCTTTACTGCGTAATAACACCACGCAAGAAAGAGAGAGTACACAACTGCTCTCAGTCGCTTATTTCTCCCTGTGATTACACTATCAGCTCAATCTGGGCGGTTACTCTCAAATAACCAGATTCTGCACAGTTTCCTTCACTCTCCCGGGTCTTGGAGCGTGGGTTCATTGGTCATGAACACTCAAGAAATCACAAAGACCCTACAATAACTTACACACCTGAGCTTTGTGAACACGCTGGTGTCTTCAGTCCTAAAGAAGTGAGAGAACCTGACGAGGATGCACTTTTTTTACGGTGGTGGCAGTGGCGGCAATTTTTGGCGAGTAATGACAAGAACGCCAGGAGCTTCAGAACCTAAAGGATTTGATTCCTGCGTTGAAGAGGAATATGCCGACAAAAGGGATCCATTTGAAGATGGGTAAGAGGATTTACAAAACTCGGTTTTACAATAGCATATTTACGTAAGCAATATTAGCTCTTGATCTGCAGTATAAAGGCATTCCTCAGTCCTATTTTATTAATTTTGGTGAAAGGTGTGACAGACAACGTTTCTATTTTTAAAAAAAATGATAATCCTGCGATTGGTTTTAGACATTTATTTACATTTATCTATCATTTTATTCATATTCATATATTTCACTGCTTTTGTGACCTAAGATCTTTGGTAAACAAAGTTCAATATGAAGAATGTAAAATACAAAAAACATCTGATAGTTTTTAAATGCAATGATGGATACTTTCCCAATAAACAACTATGTGTTTTTAAATTACTTAATACATGTAATCAATAATTACTTAAATGTGTTAGTATGAATTTTGTGTTCTTATCAGTATAGTGATTTGTACTTTCTAAGGACATAAACCTGTTTTAATAACGGCCAGTGTGGAAGTAGTGTGATGTTATTCTTCATATGTGAAGGACATAACATGCAAATCTAAAGCAATTCAAAGTGAATGAGCGATGCTTACTGGTTATAATAAATGCAAATTTCTCTCTCTCTCTCTCTCTCTCTCTCTCTCTCTCTCTCTCTCTCTCTCTCTCTCTCTTTTTCAAGGGTTTTACACAGTATTTATGGAAAACACCATTTCACAGTTCAGACACTCAACGGGCAGAAGATCAGAAGGTTCGACTCTAAAACCATCCGTCAAAGTAAGTATATTTTTATTTGTCAACTTATGTACATGAAGTGACATAAACTATCTTTGTGATCATTGTGCGTAGTTTGTAGCCATTGTATGGCTCTTTTTTGGTCATTAAGTATTTTTGGCTGTCAATTTGTGTCTCTTTTTGTGTTGTTTGTAATCATTATTTAATCTGTTTTTAGCACTTGAGTATCTCCTTGTCGTCATTTTGCATCTGTTATTAATACAAAAGCAACTCTTTGATTGTGATTGTTAGCTATGCATCTATTTTTTTGTAATTTTGCTTGTTATTGTGATTTTTGGTTTCTTAAAAGTGCCAGTTTGTAAGTTAAGCTGCCTATTCCAACCTGTATTTTTTTTTTATCACACTTAGCAAACCTCCAAAGTTGGCTATAATAGTCCGTCACGCGTGTGAAATATCTCAATAACTTTGGATGTAAATTTACATAAAATTAAGGTTGAACTGTAATGATTGAAATGTAATGCATTAAATAATGCTCTGACTTTTCCACTTCCTCTTATTCACTCCAGCCCTACCACTTGCCCACAGTCATGTCAGTCATCTCCTCTTCCTCCTCTTCTCTTCCTTCCAACTCTTCTTCAAGCAACTTCTATGATATTGTGCAGAAATGCTTCGACACCAAAGCCGGCACCTACAGCATGACTGCTTTCATCGTCAACAGCATCCTTCTCATCCTCCCTCTCTGCATCTATGTCATCTACCTGGGTTTCCAACGATGGCGGCAGCAGCGCTCCAGTCTGACGATGAGCCACTGCGATATCATTACCTTCCACGTGGTCGTCGTAGAGCTGATGAATATCGCAGGAGCCATTACAACCCTCACTTGTCTCCGTGAAGCGCTAACGGTGGGTGTGTTCATTTTATCCATCAACATAACTGGACAGGTGTTATTCCACACTTTGACCTGTGTGGAGCGCTACCTGGCTGTCGTTCACCCCGTCACCTACCTGGGCCTGAAGAAGGGAAAGGGGATCAGAATCAGAAATCTCTCCATTGGATGTGTTTGGCTGCTGTCCATTGCAAACATAGGTGTCCTATTCCTAGAGGAAAAGAAAATAGTTGGCATTTTATTTCTGTGTGTGTTGTCCTTCATCTTTCTTGTCATCTCTTTCTGCAGCCTTTCTGTCCTCTATGTTCTGATTCGTCCAGGGCCAGGGGCGGGGGGTGAGGGCAGACAACGGGTTGACCAATCAAAGATGAGAGCGTTCTACACCATCGTGGCCATACTGGGAGCGCTAGTGTTGAGGGTTGGGGGGACTACAGTTCAATCTGTAGTTGATATCTCACCAGATGTGGGGGAGTCTGAAAAGTGTATTGTGTTTTTGTCATTGTCGTGGTTCACTTTGCCCAGCAGTCTGGTGTTGCCTCTGCTCTTTCTACACAGGGCAGGAAAACTACTGTGTTGTAAGAACATCAACACATCAGGACAAGCATCAGATTAGATTATTATCCTTGGAAAATGCATCTTCTATACATTGGATGTCTTTGTGTTCATGTTGAGTCTGTTTGTGTCCCTTTTTTAAATTATGTTGTCTCCTGGTAGTTGTTTCCCCTTTTTAATAGTAGTTTTCTTTATACTTGAAGTTATGTTGTGTCAGCTTGTAATTTAATTGGCATTGTTGTTGCTATTGTTTGCCTCTAGTTGTTTTGTGTTCTCACTGTGAAGTTTTGTCTTTTTGTGGTTTTGCCAGTTTTTCTTTATTAATATTCATAATTATTTAGTGTTTCTTGGTGTTATTTTCGAGTATCCTTATTGTGACATGTCTCAATCCAGACTAGGAAAATCAGCAATAAAAATTAGGTTACACACACACAGACAGACAGGTGATTGATTTGAATAAGCACTGGTTTAGTTACAGCTCATTTGAATCCTGACAAACATCAACTTGGTGAAAGATGACGTGAATAAGTACTTTTCTCAAAACCAATAAAAATTAGAATTAAATACACAACATACATGTGTTTTAATGCACTTCAGCTTATCTTGGTCTGATGAAAAAGAAATTGCCAAAATGTCAAGTTTTACGCATTTAAAACAACATAAGTTTTTCTAAACAAAAAGGAACATTTATTCATTTAATTTATCTTAAAATGTAAAGAAACAGCAAACCTGGATATTTTTTGTCATCAGCATACGTTAAACATTATTCTTAATTTACAATGTTGGTTTGTTTGCTTGCATGACTTTGGCACACTGTTGGCAGAAAACTTCAATATATTAGAATTATATAATCATAAATTATCTAATTGCTGTTTTTATGTGCACTGATGGATACAGCCCCTACAGCACCTAATAGATATGTCTTTTAAACATCTCAATAAAAGTTATCGATAATCACTCCAAAATGTGTTTTTTGTGCAGTCTGTGTTTCTATGATTTATGAATAACGACCAGTGTTGAAGTGTCTTTGAGCAAATATGTAGCGTGATATTCTGCATTTGTGAAGGAGATACAATGCAAATCAAAAGAAATTTATGGAGACTGAGCAATGATTACTTTTTAACATGCAAAACAAACACACGCAAACATACATTTAATGGTTTACACAGTATTTATGGACAACACACCAGTTCACAGCCCAGACACAATGGACAGAAAGTTTAGAACCTAAAACCTCTGACAATGTATATTTGAGATATTATTTATTTTAACTGAACTTAACGTCATACACAGACATTGATACTACTAGGCTATTTAAATATATATGAGAATAAATCACAGCACACGTTAGATATTATTGGGATGTTACCAACATTTGCATGAGGACATTCTCCCTTATTGCACCTCGCGGAATTTTATTTGCATACCCCTGGTCATGGCCACTATAGCACTCCTTCAGCCCAATTACTATGACTAATCGGCAATTTATTATTTGTTGTATTCAAAACACGGTAGTTTTTCTGCTCTGTGCAGAAACAGCAGCGGCAGCAAGTAGCTGCTGGGCAAACAGAACCAGATACCTGATATCTGCACCACACACCTGCTGCTGCCGCTTAACATGGAGGAAGCCAGAGCCATGCAAACCAGATTCCCGCCGAAACGCAACAGCAGCACCGCCAGTATGGCTGCGATGGTGACGAATGCCTTTTGCTTTAATGCGTCAGTCAACCCCTTGTTCCCGCCCTCTTCCCCCGGCCGTGGACGAATCAGGACGCGGAGGACTGAGAGGCTGCAGAAAGAGCTGACGATTAAGGACAAAACCAAATTGCAGAAAAACAGTATCATGTTGAAATTCCAGCTGACAAGAATCCTTAACGCGATCAATCCGGAGCACGTCACCCAAACACACCCGATGCTGATATTTCGGATCGTGACCCCGCTCGTCTTACTCAGGCCCAGGTAGGCGAGGGGGTGGACGATGGCCACGTAGCGCTCCACGCAGGTGAGTACGTGGAAGAACATCTTCACGCACGAGATAATGGTAAACGCGTTGCACCCCGCCGTGATCATGCTCCCTTGGCGAGCGAAGGCGCCGCAGCAGCAGACCATGGACACGCAGATGCCGATCATCTCCATCGCGACCATGTGGTAGGTGAAGACGTCGATGGGGTTCATGGCTTCACCGCGGCGCAGCTCCCGCCGGCGCTGGAAACCAAAGCAGAGGATGGAGACGGAGAGGGGGAGGAGGAGGAGGACGTTGATGACAGTGAAGACCGTGAAGATGGAGGAGCTGGCCGGGGAGCCGAAGCAGCCATCGTTGAAGGGGTTGTGGGAAGAGTTGGGGGGAACATTTTGGGAGCTGTTAACGGACATGTTCATGGGCCTGAAGGCACAAAGAGGACGAGGGAAAGAGAAGAGGAAGAGACGGACATTTCCATGACTTTTAACCAAATTTCCATGACTTAAGACTAAATATCCATGAGCAAACATTGTGTGAAATCATTGTGTACACAGTAAAAAGTGATAAAATGTATTTAAACCAACAATGAGAATTTAAATCGTACAGTAAACCTTAAATGACACAAATAAATGAGACAATAGTTTGATTAAAAGAATAAACATCTATATAGATGTATGTATGCCTGCTTATATTTTGAGCCTCATTCTTTTCAAAGCGTATTCATTATTTCAAACTCGGCATGAATGAACGTCATAAACACATGAATATGACACATTTGACATGACTTCTACAACACTTTGGGGAGGCCTGAAAATAACCATTTTAAAATGCCATGACTTCCAGGTTTTCCATGACCGTAAGAACCCTGAATGCCGTCAAACATCTACCTGACTCCATGGTCGACAATGTCCTCGAACTTTTTTCTCAGAAGTCAATCACATTTATGTTCCGTTCAACGTTAAAGATTTTAAATGTGAAATGTTTAAAGATAATTCTGGTTCTGGGTTTGAATGAGAATTTTAAGTTTTGGTGAAACAGTTTTTAACTAAATTTTACAACACAGCGTTGAAGTTTATCCATCCAACATTAACGACTGCAAAAGGTTATATTAAAAAAGGACGCCAACCTTGTCAGGAGTGTTTGTCTTTGCTGCTTTTCTCTCCGTGTCTTTAGATTCACTGCATCTTGGCGAAATATATATTTGGTGTGTGTGTGTGTGTGTGTGTGTGTGTGTGTGTGTGTGTGTGTCTTTGCGTGTGTGTGTGCCTGAACGTGAGTGCGTCTTACATTACAAGCAGGATCGTGGGCTTTTTGCATTTTGAAAAAACAATTGACTTCGACAGCATTTAACAGGCAAATCCATGTCTTTACGTCCATCTGCATAACAGCTGCAGTGCTGGGGAAATAATGCCTTGCTCAAGAACACTCCAGCAGGTCAGGGGACAGGCTAATGTATTTGTAAAGCACCTTTCATTAACGTACAACCCAAGGTAAGAGACCCAGAGAACCACCAAAGTACTTATTTTAAGGCCGACGGTGATGCTTTTCCTGAACCTACCAAGTGGTTTTATTAACTTACTCTGACTTTGATATTTAACCCCAAAAATAAAAAAATGCCGAGACACAAAACCAATATATTGGCATCGTAGCAGCAGAGATCAAAACAACATTTTTTAAGGAGTCCAACCCCTATATTGGGAACCACTGGACTAAACTAACAGCTGTTGAAATAGTTCCACCTCGAGCAGCTGCAGTGAAGGTCTGCTCCTTCATAGAGGTCAATATTTATCAATATTAACACGTAATGTCAGATATATCAGTCACAACATACTTAAGTACATTTTACATGTACAATACTAACTGTACTTTTACTTACCAGCAGAAATTTAACTTGTAGGGTGTATTTTACATTTATCTTTCGAGTATTGTGATCTGAAAACTGATCCTAGATTTCAAGATCTTTGTTCCCTAGCTTGTGGAAATACAATCAATCTATTTAAAAATGAATGATTTCTCAATTCAGTACATGTTGAGAAATGTCGACTCTTTCTCGCTATCAATTACTTTGCATTGAAATAAGCTTTAACTACTTATTCAAATTCAACACTCATCATGACCAGCACATGTATCCATCATTGTACTTTCCTACCTGAACCTTTTGCAAATCGCTAAAGCTTAAAATGTGTTAATTGGCCCCCGCCGAACATTTGTATTATATTTTTTTTACGTGTATTATTGTCATAACTCTCCTTTAGCTTCATTTACCCATCGGTGTGTCACTTGCTCCAGTCCAGACTGTCTATTAGTTCCAATACTACCAGAACATTGATTAAATACATTGTCAAAATCAGTGCACCAAAAATACCAGGATGACCTGCTGCAGTTTGCAAACCAACAGCACCATTGTCCTAAGGCACAAGTGTAAAGTGATAATATGGCCCAAAAGTTAAAAAATGGAAGCTTGATTTTGCCTAAACTGGAAATTGGTTGGCTACTAGTATCTTTTATCCACTGGAGACATTCAGAATGTTTTATTCTTGTTCCTTATGTGTACGAGCATCTTGACCGAGACACACAACTACAATAATTAATTTACACAAGCCGAATGAAACTGAGGAACTGAGGAAAAACACATCTAGATTTAACTCAAATATATTAATTGACATCCCTTTTAAATATTAATATAACAAGGTCCAAATTTCTTAAAAACAGATATCCAGCATGTACTTCTTCATAATAAATATGTATTGGTCTGATAAAAGTGCTTATTCACCTCATTGTTCACCAAGTGGATGTTTGAAAGCATTCAAATGAGCTGTAACTAAACCAGCATTATTCAAATCAATCACCTGTCCATCTCTGTGTGTGCCACTTCTTATTTTAAGACATACACATGCTGTAAACAAGAATTTATTCCAATCTTTGGATAAAACATTTGGTTATTTCATATTCTATACCGTATATTGTTAATTTTGCTGGTCACTAAAAATGAGCATGAAAAAAAATAAAATCATTACAAAGAGACACAATGCAGCTGCAGTGTTATGCAAAGAAGTAGCAAAGCCACACAAATACTAGACCATGAGGAGAAAAAGTGACTACAAATAGATAGCATAACTTTATTTTAAATGTCAACAAAAAGAAACAAAAGAACCTCAAAGAGACACATAATTATTTCAAAGAGACAATGTAGCTACAATGTAAAGCAACAACCTCAAAGTAATTTCAAGGTAACACAAAACAACTACAGAGATGCAAAGCTACGAAAATAATAGCGTCAACAAAAAGATCTAATCTGTAGTTGATGGATTTTCCAGTAATAATAATCTAATCTGATCCTTGTCTGCCCTCACCCCCTGCCCCTGGCTCTGGACGAATCAGAACATGGAGGACAGAAAGGCTGCAGAAAGAGATGACAAGAAAGATCAAGGAAAACATACACGCAAAGATGTTGACTATGTCATTGTTCTCTATGAATAGGAAACTTGCGTTCTCAGAGCAGATCAGCCAAACACATCCGATGGACATGTTTCTGATTCTGATCTCCTTCCCCTTCCTCAGGCCCAGGTAGGTGACAGGGTGAACAACAGCTAGGTCGCGCTCCATGCAGGTCAAAGTGCGAAATAGCATCTGTCCTAATATGTTGATGGCTATAAAACACATGCCCACCATCATCACGTCTGGGTGACCAGTAAGGACGCCACAAGAGAATATAACGGACCCTATGATGCTTATCAGCTCTATGACGACGATGTTGTAGGTAAAGATGTCGCAGTGGCTCATCGATGAGCCGGAGCGATGCTGCCGCCATTGTTGGAAACCAGGTGAAAGAGATCATGCTGAAGGTGTCCCCTGTGATGTGGTAGCATTTCTGCAGGAAATAAGAGGTTCATGGAGGAAGAAGAGGAGGAAGAGAAGTTGACTGACATGGCTATGGGTAAGGTGGCAGGGATAGAGTGAATAAGAGAGAAAGAAGGGAGAGAGAAAAACAAGTGGAAGTTATGAAGCGGACTAACTTCTATCTGAACTAAACTAAATTACAGCAAGTCACGTACTCACTGAGGTAAAGATTTGCACTAACGACAAAAAGTAATGTTAGGAAGAATAAGAAGCCATGATATATCCATATAACTTAAATTCACACTAAGGGTAAAGTTTGACCAATTTTTGACATTTGACAGCAGTAAAAATACCCTGAACATCATTCTTTGAAATTGATTGACTTTTCCTAATGTGACCCAAAATACACAAACATTTAAATATTAAAATATATTCAGAATACAAAAAAAGATGAAAAACTACAACAAAAACCCCCTCAAAGAAACACTAAATGACATAAAATCGATACAACACGCCGAAAAAAGATTTACACAATGACCACAAAGAGAAAAACTAATAAAATAAAAAATAAATGCAAAAAGTGCTGGAAAATGATCAAAAACCGGCCTCTTGTTTCTAAATCTGTGCAGTAGTACATCTCTTAAGATGAAATAGGTTCATTCATATAAATTGGAATAGAAAACATGACAGCATGAATTTACAGAACAGAGATTAAAACTACCAAACACACATTTTCATCTTTGATATCATAACGTCTGTGCAACCTATTTATTTAACAACAGAATATTATATGATAAATGTAGTCTCTATACATTTCAGAATAGAAATGAAGCAGCATTTAAAAAACCAAACTGAGAAACACATTAAATAAAGTTGCCTACAAAATTAACAATGTTTTTTAACCAGCACTACTACATTAGTAGTACTACTACTACATTACATTAAAATATACTCACTTTGACGGAAGGTTTTGCCCGTTGTGTGTCTGGACTGCGAACTGGTGTGTTGCCCATAGATACTGTGTGAAAACAATATAAATTTGAATGTATATGTGTGTTTTGCATGTATTATAACCATAAAGCATTGCTATTTTTTATAAATTGCTTTATTTTTGCACTCCATCTCCTTTATAGATGCAGCATAGCATCACGCCACTTCTTTGCTCAAAGACACTTCAACACTGGCCGTTATTAAAACAGAAACTTTAAGTTCTCATTTACTCATAAATCCAAGAAACACAGAATGCACACTAACACATGCAAGTCATTATTGATTACATTTATTAAATCATTTTAAAACATATTTTTACATTGGGAATGCATCCATCTGTGCATTTAAAAACTGTAATCAGATTTTTTTACATTTTCATATTGAACGTTTTTGCGAACAGAGCCCCACAAACATGCAAGCAAACAAACCAACATTGTAAACACATAAATACGATTGATGTATGACGTCTGGTGATGACTAACAATGTCCAGGTTTGCTGTATTTTTAAGTTTTTTTAGATAAAGAGAAGGAATAAATGCTCTTGTATGTCTAGAAAAATATCTTAAAAATAGATTGTTTGAATGCGTGAAATTTGACATTTTGGAGAGATCTTTTTATCAGACAACGATAACATTAGTAGGCAAAAGTGACAGCTACATTGAGTATTTCTTCATCATAAATAATTATGGGTCTGATAAATGTGCTTATTTACGTCATCTTTTGCCAAGTGGATGTTTGACACGATTCAAATGAGCTGTAACTAAACCAATGCTTATTCAAATCAACACCTGTCTGTCTCTGTGTGTGTCACTTGTTATTTTAAGACATACACAGGCTCTAAACAAGACCTTATTCCAGACTTGAAAAAAACTTTTTGAGTAAATTAAATTGTATCCCGAAGTGTGTCAATCATCGTCACTGTTTAATTAATGTTGCTTTTTTTTTGCTAGTTTGGATTGAGACATGCCACAACAAGGATACTTAAAGAGACCTCAAAAATAAAAAAAAAACTTGACTAAAAGGAGACAGAAACACAAAAAGGGGAAAAATCACCACAAAAAGCAATAAAAAACAAGAGGCAAACAGTAGCTACAAAGGGACCAAGACAATTAAAAGGTGAAAGTGGAATTCAAGATAACTTTAAAAAATTGGCAAAACCACATAAATACCAAACGTTAGTACAAGAAAACAAACAACTATCAAAAGGTGAAAACAACCACAAAGAGACTAAATAATTTCTATCGACACAAATTGACCACAAAGAGATCCAATCTATAGAAGATGGATTTCTCCAAGGATAATCATGAAATCTAATCTGATGCTTGTCCTGATGTGTTGATGTTCTTACAACACAGTAGTTTTCCTGCCCTGTGTAGAAAGAGCAGGGGTAACACCAGACTGCTGGGGAAAGTGAGCCACATCATTGTCAACCAAACACTACACTTTTCAGAGTCCCCCACATGTGCTGAGGTATATATGGTGGAATGAATTGCAATCCCCACAAGTTTCAACATCAGCACTCCCAGTATGGCCATGATGGTGTAGAACGCTCTCATCTTTGATTGATCAACCCGTTGTCTGCCCTCACCCCCCGCCCCTGGCCCTGGACGAATCAGAACATAGAGGACAGAAAGGCTGCAGAAAGAGATGACAAGAAAGAAATAGAATAATACAGTCACATACAAGTTGTTGAGGAAATGCATGTGCTCTATGAATAGGCTACCCATGTTTGCAATGGACAGCAGCCAAACACATCCGATGGAGATGTTTCTGATTCTGATCCCCTTTCCTTTCCTCAGGCCCAGGTAGGTGACGGGGTGAACGACAGCCAGGTAGCGCTCCACACAGGTCAGAGTGTGAAGTTGCAGCTGTCCAAATATGTTGACGCATGAAAGGCACGTACCCACAGTTATCATTTCAGGGAGACGAGTGAGGACGCCACAAGAGCATAAAGCGCCCCCTACGATGCCAACGATTTCTATGACGACCATGTGATAGGTAAATATGTCGGAGTGGCTCATCGTCAGACTGCAGCGCTGCTGCCGCCATCGTTGGAAACCCAGGTAGATGACGTAGATGCAGAGAGGGAGGACGAGGAGGATGCTGGTGACGATGAAAGCGGTGATGCTGTAGGTGCCGGCTTTGGAGTTGTAGCATTTTTGCAGGAAATTATAGAAATGGTAAAAGTTGAAAGGAAGAGAAGAGGAGTTGACTGACATGTCTGTGAGCAAGGGGCAGGGAGAGAGTGAACAAGAGAGAAAGATGGGATGAGAGCAAAAAAGCATTTGGTGAGTTAACTGCTTTTTGTGTTTTTACATCTGCAGTAGCTTTGTGTTAATGTCATTTTTTATTATATAGTTAATATCGTCCTGATGGTGGCTCGTGCTCGATCGTGCAAGCTAAATGGTTCCTGTGATTTTGTTCTTGTTGTGAATGTGAACTACATGCATTGTCCGTTAATGACGCAGCATCTTGTCATGCACGTATTTATGTAAACGATAACAGACGGCACAGAAGGCCCAGGTAGAAAATGCACGGCCCGCCACTGGATTTCACAAAGAGATGCAAAATGACTAAAAATAGAGGCATAACAATGAATAAGTGTTTTTTTTTCTTAAAAATAGATGCAAAATGGGATGGAAAAGTACTCAAATCAAATGAAAAATGACTAAAAACAACACTAAAATAAACACTAAATGACAGAAAATAGACACAAGATCACTAAAAAACACTGTCGCTTATTTTATTTTTTTTAAATCTGTTCATGTGTACATCTCTTAATATGAAGTAGATTTATTCATAAAACAATGTAATTGAAACATGAAAGCATGAAATGACAGCACAGATATTAAAACCATCAAACATACATATTTTCACGTTTGATACATCTGACATGTCTGTTCAAACTATTCATTCAACATGACTCTTTTAACATCAAACAACAATATGATACGATGTAAATCTAGTCTCTATAAGATTCAGATCAGAAATGAAGCAGCATTTTTTAGGAAAATAAACCTGCCAACTAAACAGTGTTTTCGTAATCATTATTACTTTATCTTTTGCTATGAGACACTTTATGTACGCGAGTTGATAAAAATATTACATTTGATTAAAATACTGACTTTGATGGAGGGTGTTAGATTCCAGACCTTCTGATCTTCTTCCCGCTGTTCATCTGGACTGCTGAGAACTGGTGTGTTGTCTTTTAATACTGTATAACAACAGTATGAATGTGTGTGTGTGTGTGTGTGTTTTGCATGTATTATAACCAGTAAGCGATCCTCATTCACTTTGAATTGCTTTTATTTGCATTCTATCTCATTCACAAATACAGAATAGCATCATACCACTTTTTTGTTCAAAGACAGTTCAACATTGGTCGTTATTCATTCATCATAGAAACGCAGACTGCACACAAACACAATTCAGAGTTATTATCAATAACTTATTGAGATGTTTAAAAATATATATATATATATATATGTGTATATATATATATATATATATATATATATATATATATATATATGTATATATATGTGTGTATATATATATATATATTTATTAATAATAGTGGCTGTATACATCAGTGCACATAAAACCCAACTATCAAATATTTTTTATGATTATACATTTCTAATATATTGAAGTTTTCTGCCAACAGAGAGCCAACGTCATGCAAACAAACAAACTGACATCATAAATAAATATGGATATTCTATAATGTATGATGATAACAAAGAATATCCAGGTTATCCAGATTTTTAGATAAGTTGAAGGAATAAATTGCTCCTGCTCCAAAGACAGAGTGGCTATTTGGATTGTGTACCATGCGTATACTACTCATTACATGAAGAGTTTATGTCATACTTATGTAATGTGCTGTAACTTGTTCATTCTGTTATGATGTTCATTCTGGCCACATGACATCTTCTGCTTCTGTCCATCCTGGAGAGGATCCTCCTCTGTTGCTCTCCTGAAGGGTTCTTCCCTTTTTTTTTCCTGTGAAAGGGTTTTTACCATCTTTATTTGGGTGTTTTTCCTGATCCGATGTGAGGTTCTGGAACAGGGATGTCGTGTACAGATTGTAAAGCCCTCCGAGACAAATCTTATATTTGTGATTTTGAATTGAATTCCACAAATAAAACAAGCTTAAGTGCATTAAAATATCTGTAAATTGAGTATTCCTTCATTATAAATAATTCTTATTCTGATAAATGTGCTTATTCACGTCATCTTTCACCAAGTGGATGTTTGACAGGACTCAAATGAGCTGTAACTAAACCAGTGCTAATTCAAATTAATCACCTGTCTGTCTCTGTGTGTATCACTTGTTATTTTAAGACATAAACATGCTCTAAACAAGACTTTATTCCAGTCTTTTAATGAAACATTTTGGGTAAATTACATTTTATACCGCAGTGTGTCAATCATCGCTACTTTCATGCTAAATTTGCTAGTCTGGATGTCACAACAAGAATACTCTAAAGGAACATGAACACCAAAAAATGAAGTGAAATTCAAAATAAAATTGTCAAAACCACAACTACAATAAAACTACAAGAAAAGCAAAAAAAAAAACAAAGGCAAACAAGAGCTTCACAAATACTAAGAAAATTAGGTGACACAAAAAATAGAAACAAAACTACTAAAAAAAGAGAAAAGAACCACAATCAAGCTAAATAATTTCAAAAGACACAAAATGACAACAAAGAGATCCAATCTATAGTATCTGGATTGTTCCGAGGATAATAATCTAATCTGACCCTTGTCCTGATTTTTTTGATGTTCTTACAACACAGTAATTTTCCTGCCCTGTGTAGAAAGAGCAGAGGTAACGTCAGACTGCTGGGCAAAGTGAGCCACGACAATGACAAAAACACAATACACTTTTCAGACTCCCCCACATATGGTGAGACAAATACACCAAAATCAATTGCATTCCCCGCAACCCTTAACAACAGCACTCCTAGTATGACCATGATGGTGTAGAACGCTCTCATCTTTGATTGGTCAACCCGTTGTCTGCCCTCACCCCCCGCCCCTGGCCTTGGACGAATAAGAACATGGAGGACAGAAAGGCTGCAGAAAGAGATGACAATGAAGATGAAAGACAAGATACACAAATAGAAGATGTTGATCAAAATAATATCCTCCATGAATAGGGCACAGATGTCTGCAAAGCACAGCATGGAGATGGAGATGTTGGTGATTCTGATCCCCTTCCCCTTCTTCAGGCCCAGGTAGGTGAACGACAGCCAGGTCGCGCTCCACACAGGTCAGAGTGTGAAATAGCAGCTGTCCAGATATGTTGATGGATAAAAAGCACATACCCACAGTTATCATTTCAGGGAGACGAGTGAGGACGCCACAACAGCAAGAAGTGGCCCCTACAATGCAAACGATCTCTATGATGACCCCGTGGAAGGTTAAGATGTCAGAGTGGCTCATCGTCAGACCAGAGGGCTGCTGCCGCCATCGTTGGAAATCCAGGTAGATGACGTAGATGCAGAGAGGGAGGACAAGGATGATGTTGGTGACGGTGAAGGCGATGATGCTGAAGGTGCCGGCTGTGGTATTGAAGCATTTTTGCAGGAAATCATAGGTGTTGAGGTAGGAAGAGTTGGAAGGAAGAGAAGAGGAGTTGACTGCGGGCAAGGGGCAGAGATGGAGCGAATAAGAGAGAAAGATGGGAGAGAGAGAAACAAGTGGAAATAATGAAATTATACAGCGGGCTAACTTCTATCTATACCTAACTGACTTACCGTCAGGACCAGCTAAGCCTTCACTGCAGGCCCAAACAGAATCACAAAGTTATAGCTATTTTATAATTAAAAAAATCTTTCTCAAATAATCTAACGAATGCCATCCGGCTTTATTTGACACAGAAATGCATCAACATGTCAGGTACATCTATGGATGGGTCAGTATTGAACAAACCTTCTGCCCACAGCGCCAGGGGCCCAAGAGGTCAGAGGCCAACTAACAAAATGGCATTTTTATAGACACAGAGATTGAAAATTTTGAAAATTTTAGGGCTTTTCCGCGAACAATGGCTACAAATTACCCAAAATGGCCATGAAGAGAAAATAATAATTTAAAAAATAGTGATGTAAAACTATCAAAAAAAAGCAAAAGTACCAAAAAGGGATTCAAAATGACTGATAACAGGCCTCATGTGTACACTTTTTCAGATAAAATAAAAGTTGGAATTGAAAACATGACGGCGCAGATATTATAAACCCCAAACACACACATTTTCACCTTTTTGATACATCTCATAATTTGTTTAACGTCACAATATTATATGATAAATCTAGTCTGTTTAAGTTTCAGAATAGAAGAAACAAATTATGAAACAGCATTTATAAAAACGTAACTGAATACACATTGATTAAAGTTCCCTACCAAGTCAACAGTGTTTGGTAATCAGCATTACTTTATATTTCACTTTATGTATGTGAAATTACAAATAACTTTTAAATACATCAAAATATACTCACTTTGACAAAAGGTTGTACATTCAAAACTTTCAGATCTTCTGCCTGTTGTGTCTCTGGACTTTGAACTGGTGTGTTGTCCATACATACTGTGTGAAAACAATGAAAATTTGAATGTGTGTGTTTTGCATGTATTATAACCAGTAAGCATTGCTCATTCTTTTTGAATTGCTTCAGTTTTCCATCACAGGTGTAGAATAGCACTTCTTTGCTCAAATACACACAAATACACATTACTGATTACATGTATCAAGTTATTTAAAAACACATAGTTTTATATTTGGATTGTATCAACCAGTTCACATATAAACTCTATCAGATTATTTTTGTATTTGACATTTTTCATATTGAACTTTTCTGCCAACAGAATGCCATGAACATGCAAGCAAACAAACCAACCTTGTAAATACATAATTAAGATTGATTTCTGACGG
This sequence comes from Clinocottus analis, assembly GCF_023055335.1. Taxonomy (NCBI): domain Eukaryota; kingdom Metazoa; phylum Chordata; class Actinopteri; order Perciformes; family Cottidae; genus Clinocottus; species Clinocottus analis. The sequence goes on along the minus strand of NW_027175943.1, from coordinate 1,090,487 downwards.
GGGCTATCAAAATATTTAAATAAAATGTGCTGCATTTAAATTAAAGTCAAGAGAAAGGTGATTGTAAATGTTATTAATCACAGCTGTTAAGTAAAGAGAACATATTCTAATATTATGTTGCATGGTCTTGAAATTTCATTTCTGTTCTTTTTCTATTTTTTTGTTTTTATTTCCCATCCATCCATCCATTTTCCGCCGCTTATCCGGGGTCGGGTCGCGGTGGCAGCACACCCAGCAGACCGACCCAGGCTTCCCTCTCACCCGCAACATTTTCCAGCTCATTCTGGGGGACCCCGAGACGTTCCCAGGCCAGCCGGGAGATATAATCCCTCCAGCGTGTCCTGGGTCTCAATGAGCAGACCCAGCTGCATGCTGGGAGATGTTGTCTTTCACAAACCAGCTAGTTTTACTTGTAGTGCGTACTGCAACGGCCATTAAAAAGTACAAGTTGTTAAATGCAATATGAGTTCAGATGGTATGTACTATAGGATGCAAATTTAGAGTGTGTGATTTGAAAATTGTTCAGATATGAAAATAACAAAGGCTGAAGCATTGTTGTATTTATATTTGTAGTTGTTTGATTTTACCTCGTCATTGTGACCAAAATAAAATAACAGTTACAGCACATTCAATGATTATGACAGGACTTGTAGTTCATTAACCAGAAGCCATGATGGGTTGCAGTCTCTGCTTCAACCACTGGGAGGGGATGTGTCTCATTGATGACACTCCCTCTCATGACATTACAATATCTTTGTTGTTGTTTGCCTGTTTAAGCGGCCGTTTTGCATACATTTGTAGTTTATATATAACATAATTTAAAATAGACAAATAAATAATCAAGACGAGAATAAGGTCTTGTTAACAGCATGTTTAGGTCTCAAAATAACAAGTGACACAGACAGACGGGTGATTAATTTGAATAAGCACTGTGTTTAGTTACAGCTCATTTGAATTCTGTCAACTGGGCTTGAGTTAAATAAGCACATTTCTGAAAATCTAAAATAGTAATAATTGAATGACTTCACCGGTACATCTGTTTTAATGCACTGGAGTCTGTTAGAGTCCTCCGTGTCAAATGAAAACCCTTTTTCTACAAAATGTGAAATTGTATGCATTCATTCAACCTATATTTAGGAATTAATTTCAGACATAAATGAGCCTTTAATCCTAGAATATATCTGAATTTGTAAAATCCAACAAAATATTCTGTATTTTTTTTTCTGACATAGAAAACTAAAGCAATTCATAGAGAACAAGCTATCCTTACTGGTTATAATGCATGCAAAACACATAAAGACACACACAGAGACTGACAACACACCATTCCACCGTCCAGACAAACAACGGACAGAAAACCTTCCGTCAAAGTGAGTGTTTTTTTAAAGTAATTTAATGTTTTTTCTCATTCCACATACATTGATTACCAAACACTTACTGGGGAATTTTTCTTGTTTTTGGTAATTTTACCTCTCCTTTTAGTACTTTAGTCTTTATGATTGTTTTATTTCTTATTGTGTGTCACTGAGGTCATAGTGTGTTGTTTGTCATCTTTTTTGTTTGTTTTCGGTCTATTTTCTGTCATTTAGTGACTCTTTTAGGGTGGTTTGTAGAATCGCAATATTTTGTGATGGTTATGGATCTAGTTTAGGTTATTTTATGTCTTTCTGATTATGTTTATTAAAATTACATTTTGTATTGACAATATTTTATACTGTTTCTGTTGCATCATGTTCTAAATTACTTTAAGTATCAGTAAAATATGTACTGACGGTTTATTTCATTGATTTTATCCCAAAACATCCCATTCTCGGTTAAACACCATAATAATATGGTATTTGTACATACAGACACAGGGGGAATTTATAGTTATAGTCATAGGTTATTGAGATAGAGCTTGGTTTAACTTAAACAATCAATATTGACTTGAAGCACAACTGGAAAAACAGTAACTCAAATGAATTCTCTCTTGTTCACTCTCTCCCTGCCCCTTGCCCACAGTCATGTCAGCCAACTCCTCTTCCTCCTCTTCTCTTCTTTCCGACTCTTCCTCAATGAACCTCTATAAATTCATGCTGAAATGCTCCGACACCACAGCCGGTGCCTTCAGCATCACCGCTTACACCGTCACCAGCATCCTCCTCGTCCTCCCTCTCTGCATCTCCGTCATCTACCTGGGTTTCCAACGATGGCGGCAGCAGAGCTCCGGCTCAACGATGAGCCACTCTGACATCATTACCTTCCACGTGGTCGTCATAGAGCTGATGAATATCGTAGGAGCCATTATATTTTCTTGTGGCGTCCTCACTCGTCACCCAGAAGTGCTGAGTGTGGGTGCGGGCCTTTCTGTCATTTACTCTTGTGGACAGCTGCTATTTCACACTCTGACCTGCGTGGAGCGCTACCTGGCTGTCGTTCACCCCGTCACCTACCTGGGCCTGAGGAAGGGGAAGGGGATCAGATTTAGAAACATGTCCATCGGATGTGTTTGGCTGGTGTCCATTGCAAACATGTCTATCCCATTTGGGCAGGACACAAAGTTCATCAACATCTTCTATTCGTGTAACCTATCCCTCATCTTTCTTGTCATCTCTTTCTGCAGCCTCTCTGTCCTCTATGTTCTGGTTCGTCCAGGGCCAGGGGCGGGGGGTGAGGGCAGACAACGGGTTGACCAATCAAAGATGAGAGCGTTCTACACCATCATGGTCATACTGGGAGTGCTGGTGTTGAGGGTTGGGGGGACCATATGTAACTCTACCATATTTAGCTCACCATATTTTCAGGAGTCTGAAAAGTGTATTGTGTGGTTTTCAATGACGTGGCTCAATTTGCTCAGCAGTCTGGTTTCACCTCTGCTCGTTCTATTCAGGGCAGAAAAACTACTGTGTTGTAAGAAAATCAACACATCAGGACAAGCATCAGATTAGATTATTATCCTCATGAAATTCATCTTTTTGCCATTTTGCGTATGTATGTATTTTTGTCAGTGGTTGTGTTGCCTCTTCTTTGTAGTTTTGCATCTTTTTTCTCTTTGTTTTCCTTTTTTGCAGATTTATTTAGAGGTTTTTCTTTAGAAGAAAACATCTGATTTTACACAAAGAGAATTTGAATGACCTTCAGGAGCATTTATTCCGAATGGTTTTGCATACCCATAATAAATACAGAATATCTCCTCACCCACAAGGACTATTTGAATAATTCTAAAAGGTATAGTATACAGGAAACACTTGTAAGACTAGTTAACTCTGACCCAGAGTCCCAGGCACTTTGAGAGTCACAGGGCCTCTGGAGGGAAAAAGCAGAATGGGGCATTTGCTTACTGGGATCCAGACTATAAAGTTTGCATGAAACGCATGATTTCATAACCTATAAGGGACATGCAAAAAAACGTCCATCATCGCACACGTTAAAGAAACAAACAGCAGATGCCCTCGCACGCAAACACTTATATATATCTGGTGATGATAACAGCTCTGCAGTCCAGTCCAGAGACCCATCAGGACGAAGCTCGAGAAGAAACGCGACTGAAAAGTGAGTGCCTCCTTTTCTAAACTTTGTGTTTGAATCTGTGAAAGAAAAGACGATCATCACAATATTTCACTCAACGTCCCATCTCAACGAGCCATCACGATGCATTAAGCCTAGTTTATGCTTCTGCGTCAGGTCGACGGCGTACCTACGGCATAGGTACCGCGTCCACGCACACCCCTATACCGTAGCCCGACGTGCACCTCCCCAAAATCCTAACTACGCGTCACATCGACGCGGACCGCAAGCGCTGTGATTGGTCCGCCTAGAACGTAATTTCCGGCAGTTTTTTTTTTTTTTAGTGGTCGTACAGACCACCTCCGCAAACGTCTTCTCTGTCGCCTGTGCTTCAACATTGGCAATATAAGCATTTGCTCTTTAATATTGATGAGCTCCGACTCTAAAACCCCTGAAACCACACAGCCCTGGCGGTATGGCGGTGAATTGCAGAGCTACGCGGTCCCTCGACGCAGAACTTCGACCGCTCAACGACGGCGTCATGTCGACGGCGTCATGTCGACGGCATAAGTACGGCGTCGACGTGACGCAGAAGCATAAACTAGGCTTTACTCTTCTATTTTTTTGCTCTCTCTTCATTCAACGTCCACTTTTCTGTTTTTGTCTCCTCTCCTCATAACCACTTCAGATCAACAGTTATGTCCTCCAACTCCTCGTCCTCCCTTCTTCCCCCTCACATCTTCTCCAATTCCTCCCTCCTTCCCAACATGAAAGGATGCTTCAACCACAGATCCTCCTTCCTCATCTTCAGCACGTTCACCGTCACCAACATCATCCTCCTCCTCCCTCTCTGCATCCTCGTCATCTACCTGGGTGTACAACGTTGGCGGCAACACCCCGCGGCGGTGCGCCACTGCGACGTTTTCACCTACTACATGGTTGCAGTGGAGATGATTGGCATTAGTGGGTGTGGCCTCTTCTGTTGCGCCACCTGGCTCAACGTGCCACATTTGATGAAGGTCGGCTCGTACATTCTCTTGGCCACCACAAACACACAGGTTCCCTTTCACATCCTCACCTGTGTGGAGCGCTACCTCGCTGTCGTTCACCCAATCACCTACCTGCGGCTGAGAGAGAGGGGCGGGGTCAGAATCAGGAACGTCGCCATCGGGTGTGTTTGGCTGTTTTTTTTTGGATTCTTTGGCATAGGCATCGGAAATAGCACCATCCCATTTTTTTGTCTCTCGGTTATCGCCATAGCTGTCATCTCTTTCTGCAGCGTCTCGGTCCTCTGCGCTCTGATTCGTCCGGGTCCGGGGGAAGTGGGCGGGGACAACAGGCAGAGGGTCGACCGGTCCAAGATGAGGGCGCTTCACATCATGACGACCATAATGGGATCTCATTTTTTCCGGTTTGGGGGAAACCTAGTCATTCTTTCAGTCTATGACTTCTTGGCAGTGAGCGAGCATGTCACGTGTGATGTAATGTTCTCAGGAGTGTGGTTCGGTCTGCCTAGCAGTCTGATGTTACCTCTGCTGTTTCTACACCGGTCGGGAAAACTACTGTGCTGTAAGAACAGCAACGATTCAGAGTAGCGTGCCCTAAGTTTGGATATATTCTCGTTATTTAAGAGAAACTTTATTTTGGGTTTACTTTGGCCGGGGCTGTGGAAAAAAAGCAGTAGTGTCTCTGAGCACCAGGGTCGCTTTAGAAAACCTCTTATTTTATAGCAGCAGGGTCCGACAGTCTGACCCTCTCAGTTCTGGTTCCCCGATGCCCGCCTTCCCTCCAGTCGTCCCAAATATACTTAAAGTTCAGTTTTCAATTCAGATTATTTCATGAAGCCCAAAATCACAAATAAAGTCTGCAATAAAAATTTATATTTTCAAAAAAGTCACTTATTTTACCATATCTGATCATAACTATCAAGGGTCTTAATAACAGCCCACATACTAAAAACACACCTTTATGGAAAGATTATGACCTACAGAATGGTAATCTCCAACAAAACAGAGCATCGGCATGTTAGGAAGGAGTTTCTTTTCCACACAGAAACATGTCAACCTATAATTTATATGAAAATGTATTTTTTTTAAAAGCGCAAACCCGGCTATTCTTTGTCTTCAGCATACATCATGAATTAATCTTATTCATTTATTTATTTACTATACTGGTTTGTGTGCTTGCATGTTTTGGCTTCTGTTGGCAGAAAAGTTAAATATAAGAAATACATGTAATCAATAATAACTCTAAAATATGTTTGACCTTTTAGTCAAAGTGAGTATTTTAATGTAATTCAATGTTTTTTGTCAACTGATACATAACAAAGTAATGCTGATTAAACTGAATTGTTCACTTGTTAGGGAACTTTATTCAACATGTTTTTAGTTGTTTTAAGCGTTTAAAAACATTGCAGTGATGGATATGTTCCTGATATATGTTTTTAAATGTCTGAATAAATATAATTATACTGACTCTGAAATGTGTTTTAGTGCAGTCTGTGTTTTTATGATTCAATATCTAATTTATACTTTCTGAGCACCTAAAGTTCTTGTTTTAATAACGACCAGTGTTGAGGTGTTTTTGTTCAAAGAAGTGACGTGATGGTATTCTGCATCTTTAAATGAGATCAAATGCAATTTAAAAACTATTCATAGGGAATGAGCAATGCTTTCTGGTTATAATACATGCAAAACACACACACATACATTCAAATGTATACTGTTGTTACACAGTATCTATAGACAACACACCACTTCTCAGTGCAGACACACAACAGGCAGAAGATCAGAAGTCTGGAATCTAAAACCTTCCGTCAAAGTGAGTATTTTAATGTAAATTAATTATTAATTTTTAATTCACGTACATAGAGGTATAATAAAAATTAAACTGATTACAATACACTGTTCACTTGTTGGGAGCTTTATTAAATGTGTTTTTTAGTTTTTTTACGTTTTTATAAATGCTGCTTCAATTCTATTCTGAATTTTATAGAGACTAGATTTATCATATAATAGATATGTCAGATGTATCAAAGGTTAAAATGTGTGTGTTTGGTGGTTTTAATCTCTGTGCTGTCATTTAATGCTTTTATGTTTTCAATTCCAATTTTGAATGAATGAATCTACTTCACTTAAAGAGACGTACACATGGACAGATTAAGAGACCAGAGGTGTGTTTTGGTCATTTTGCATCCCTTAATCATATTTTAGCATTTCTTTGTAATTGTTTTGTATCTATTTTAACTTGTCTTTTCTTTGTGTTAATTGTGGGTCGTTTGTAGACGTTGTGTAAATGTTTTTTGGTTCTTTTGTATCTATTTTTTGTAATTTACTGTCTTTTTTGTCTGTTTATGGTACTTTTGCATCTCCTTGTAGTCTTTTGCATAATTCTTTTTGTACTTTGTGATTGTTTTGCATCTATTTTCAGTCATTTTGCTTCTCTTTGGGACTTTTTGTGGTTCTTAAAAGTGCCAGTGTGTAAGTCATGCCCCATGACCCTGTACGCTTCTGGGCCCAGTTTGTTGAACTTGTGAGTTTATTTTTTAGTCACACTTTGCAAAACCTCTAGTGTTGGCAATGTTAATCCATCACATGTGTGAACTATCTCAACAACTCTGGATGTACATTTATATAAAAAGAAGGATGAATTCTCATAACTTTGCTGATGCTCTGACCTCTACAACACCAACGTCAGGCCAGAGGCTGAATTTATAACTTCATAATTTATAACAAGAAAATATTCCCATGCTAACACACATTAAGATTTATCAATAACCTTCTGAACATCAGCATTGTCATTGTGTACATGTTAGCATGCTAGCTTCATCATTTAGCCTCAAAAAGATGCTAAGATATGTCATGATCTACATAATTTCACTACTTACACTTGTTTTTTTCTCTCCCATCTTTCTCTCTTATCCACTCTCTCCCTGTCTCTTGCCCACAGTCATGTCAGTCAACTCTTATTCTTCCTCTCCTCTTCCTTCCAACTCTTCTTCCATCAACACCTATCATTTCCTGCAGAAATGCTTCGACACCACAGCCGGCGCCTTCAGCATCACCGCTTTCACCGTCACCAGCATCCTCCTCGTCCTCCCTCTCTGTATCTACGTCATCTACCTGGGTTTCCAACGAATGTGGCAGCAGCGCTCTGGCTCGAAGATGAGCCACTTTGACATCATTACCTTCCATATGGTCTTCATAGAGCTGGTGAACATCTTGGGGTCCGTTATATTCTGTTATGGCGTCCTTACTCATCACCCAGAAGTGATGGTGGTGGGCATGTGTTTTTTCGGCATCAATGTATCTATACAGCAGTTCTATCACACCTTGAGCTGTGTGGAGCGCTACCTGGCTGTCGTTCACCCCGTCACCTACATGGGCCTGAAGAAGGGGAAGGGTATCAGAATCAGAAACATCTCCATTGGATGTGTTTGGCTGCTGTCCATTGCAGACACGGTTTTTCTATTCATGGAGGATGACCAATTCATTACGATTTACTCTTATTGTACCTCATCCATCATCTTTCTTGTCATCTCTTTCTGCAGCCTTTCTGTCCTCTATGTTCTGGTTCGTCCAGGACCAGGGGCGGAGGGTGAGGGCAGACAACGGGTTGGCCAGTCAAAGATGAGAGCGTTCTACACCATCATGGCCATACTGGGAGTGCTGTTGATGAGGGTTATGGTGATTACAATTCACTCTGTTCTATTAGGCTCACCACATGTGGGGGAGACTGAAAGGTGTGGTGTGTTTTTGTCAATGGCGTGGCTCACTCTCCCCAGCAGTTTGGTGTTACCTCTGCTCTTCCTAAACAGGGCAGGAAAACTACTGTGTTGTAAGAACATCAACACATCAGGACAAGCATCAGATTAGATTATTATCATTGGATTTCTTTGTGATCCTTTTGTGTCTCTTTCTAGTTGGTTTGTTCTTTTTGGAGCTATATTTGTGGTTGTTTTGCTCTTTTTATAGTAGTTAGGCATCTCTTTGTAGCTGTTTTGTTTCCTTGGAGCCAAGTTGTGTATTTTTGTGGTGTTGTGACTTTGCATTTCACTATAGCTGCATTCTGTCTTTGTCTCTTTATAATATTTTGAGTGGTCATTTTGAGTCTCTATTTGCTACGTGTTTCAAACCAGACAAGCAAAACTCCCAATATCAACCAAACAGTGACAGTGATTGACAAATTGCTGTAAAACTAATAAATTACCCAAATATATTATAAAAAAGACTGGACTAAGGTGTGGTTTACAGTACGTTTAGGTCTTACAATAACAAGTGACACACACAGAGACAGACATGTGTTTGATTTGAATAAGCACCTGTTTTAAATTACAACTCATTTGAATCCTGTTAAACATCCACTTGGTGAAAGACGAGGGGAGTAAGCACTTTTCTCAAAGCCAGAATTATATTATGCATGTACACATTACCATCAAATCATATACCTCACAGACAAAAAGGAGTTTTATTGGAGAATTCATTGAAAACATCCAAAATAAAGACCAGAATATCAGAAGGAAATATTTATGTATTTTGCACATGAATAAATTGGCCATTCACACATGCTCCTTGGTCTGTTATTTGTAATTTTAAATAGTTTTAAACCACTCTCCAAACCTAGCCCCTGGTCTTCACTTTCTGCAAATATAAAAGTGTTACATGTGACTCAAAAATTAACTCCCGGCTCAACCTTCTCACTCTCTATGAGAACTTAGTCCAAGTCCCATGGAAGCGGTGAGGAACGAAAATGGTACACAGGGATATGTCAATTTGCTTTTTTTTCTCGTGCCCCTTGTACGCCTTCACTGTATTCGCCCAGGGGAAGTTCGTTCAATTTTTACAAAAACCAGTTACGTGGCGTGCTGTTAATTGTAAATAGTAATGTGCTTTCCTATGCTGTGACAAGTACGCGTGAATAAAGCCTTAATTTGTAAAAATGTACCACTAGTCGTTTAAGTCATCACTGTACATCTTCACCTCATTAAGTCTGACTTGCCGCTCCAACTCTCGCAATGGCAACGGTACACAACAAAATGGCCGCCACTCTGAACATCCTGCCACGTTAATCTGAAAGGGAATGTTTATTCTACTCCTATTTTATTGTTTAAGATTCAAACATGGCCTACTGAACATCAGCATGTTAGCATGGTCATTGGTGTTTTACTTTCAATATTTAGCATCAAAGAGATGTTACGATTCTTAGTCATGATCGACATAAATATTTCCACTTGTTTTACCCTTAAGGGACTGAGGCAATTTTCTCAGTCTACAAATTTACATTTTGGAGAAAAATGTTTTCCTTTGACCAGCTGAGAGGGGGGCGGTGAGGTGGCCGGCGAGATGGCCGGCGCAGCCCGGTCGGCGATCTCTTCCAGGGTGGAGGCATGCCTCTCAGCCGTGTCCTGAGCGCCCTCAGGAACTGCCTGTTCATCTCCACCTGGTCCCGCTGCGTGGCCGCAATCCCCTCCATTATGCGTCCAAGCGCCACGATCAGCTGGGGTCGCCCCCTCCGGCTGGTGCGCCATGTGCCGTCCCACTTTGGGCGCCACGTTACCCCGCGAGTATCGGGCAGCACAAAGAGGGCAACACAAGGTAGTTTAATTGACTTTATTTCATAACAGCTAACGTGCAGAAAGGTCTGTGTTGTCGACCCCACTGTTAGCTCTTCCGGCTGCATCGCCTTTGTTACCTGTCACTTTTAAGAAACACACACACACACACACAGACAATTGCACACAGCTGAGACTGATCACACCTTATCCCGGCACTTGTTCCCTAAATTGCTCCTTCACTGTGGCTCTGTAGCTGAGCCTAAACTACACCCCCACATAGTATATACTTAAATAAGATTGGTGTAAGACCTATGTTAATTCATATAAATTGAAAGATGACATGTTTCTGTATATCTTGAAAATAGGTGCGTAAAATCTGACATTTTGGAGAATAACATTTGTACTGGACAAATATGAATACCACTGGCTACATTGCATTAAAACATATGTGTATTGTGTATTTCTTTATTAGAAATAATGCTGGCTTTAAGAAAAGTGCCTTTTTACCTGATCTTTCGCCAAGTGAATGTTTGACAGGATTCAAATTTACAAAAGGTGCTTATTCAAATCAAACACCTGTCTGTGTCTGTGTTTGTCACTTGTTATTTTAAGACCTAAACGTGCTGTAAACAAGACCTTAGTCCAGTCTTTTTATAATGTATTTGTGTAATTTATTTGTTTTAAGGCAATTTGTCAATCACTGTCCCTATTTGGTTGATATTGGGAATTCTGCTTGTCTGGTTTGAGACACGTAGCAAATAGAGACTCAAAATTACCACAAAAGAATATTATAAAGAGTCACAAAATTATAAGAGACGGAATGCTACTATAGTGAAATGCAAAATGAATACAAGAAGTCACAATACCACAAAAATACACAACTTGATTCCAAGAAAACAAAACAGCTACAAAGAAATACTTAACTACAATAGAAAGAGCAAAACAACCACAAATATAGCTCCGAAAAGAACATATTAATTAGAAAGAGACGCAAAAGGACCACAAAGAGATCCAGGGAAAATAATCTAATCTGATGCTTGTCCTGATGTGTTGATGTTTTTACAACACAGCAGTTTTCCTGCCCTGTGTATTAAGAGCAGAGGTAACACCAGACTGCTGGGGAGAGTGAACCACGTCAATGACACTAACAAAATACACCTTTCAGAACTCCCAACATATGGTGAGGTAGATACAGCAAGACTTAATACGGTAGACACAACCCTCAACACTAGCGTTCCTAGTATGGCCATGATGGTGTAGAACGCTCTCATCTTTGATTGGTGAACCCGTTGTCTGCCCTCACCCCCTGGCCCTGGACGAATCAGAACATAGAGGACAGAAAGGCTGCAGGAAGAGATGACAAGGAAGATGAAGGACAAGATACAACAATAGATTAAGTTGGTTAAATTGTTGTCCTGCATGAAGAGCAAACCAATGTTTGCAATGGACAGCAGCCAAACACATCCGATGGACATGTTTCTAAATCTGATCCCCTTCCCCTTCCTCAGACCCAGGTAGGTGACGGGGTGAACGACAGCCAGGTAGCGCTCCACACAGGTCAGAGTGTGAAATAGCTGCTGTCCAAATGTGTTGATGGTTATGAGGCACATGCCCACCAGCATCACTTTTGGGAGACGAGTGAGGACGCCATAAGAGAACATGATGACTCCTACGATGCCTATCAGCTCCAGGACGACGATGTAGTAGGTAAAGATGTCGGAGTGGCTCATCATCGAGCTGGAGCGCTGCTGCCGCCATCGTTGGAAACCCAGGTAGATGACGGAGATGCAGAGAGGGAGGACGAGGACGAGGTTGGTGACGGTGTAAGCGGTGATGCTGAAAGTGCCGGCTGTGGTGCTGTAGCATTTCTGCAGGAAATAATAGAAGTGCATGGAGGAAGAGTTGGACGAAGAAAAACCAGAGGAAGAAGAGTTGACTGACATGACTGTGAGAAAGGGGCAGGGAGAGAGTGAACAAGAGAGAAAGATGGGAGGGAAAAAACAAGTTGAAATATTTAAATTATGTCGCTCATGACTCTTAGCATTTATTTGAGGCTAAATGGCGACGTAAGAAAGCACATTACTTTTGCCAGATAAGGGATAACTTTATTTGAATCCTTCTATGTAACCAGTGTAGCATTAAAGCATAATCTTTCTTTAAAAACTTAACTTAGTGCTAACTGTATCTGAACATATCAACACATTTTATGTGTTGGATATAAATTAAATACACTGTCGGTACACATGTTACTGATACCCTGAGTACAAAAGAAGCCTCTTGTCTCTTACTCTGTCCATGTATGTCTTAAGATAAAGGAAGTCAATTCATAAAAAGTTGAATTGAAAACATGATAGCATGAAATGATAGCACGGAGATTAAAAACACACACACATTTTCACCTTTGATACATCGGACATGTTTATTTAACATGACCTTTTTAACAAATACAAAACACATTGAATAAAGTTGCCTGCCAAGTGAACGTCGTTTGGTAATCAGCGTTACTGTTTTACGTCACTTGTACACGAGTTGGCAAATTTTTTTGAATTACATTAAAATTCACTCACTTTGATGAAAGGTTTTAGATTCCAGACATTCTGATCTTCTGCTCGTTGTGTGTCTGGACTGTGAACTGGTGTGTCTATAAAAAAACTATGGAAACACAGTATACATTTGAATCTGTGTGTGTGTGTGTGTGTGTGTGTGTGTGTGTGTTTTGCATGTTTTATAACCAGTACTAATTGCTCATTTGCTTTGAGTTTCTTTTGATTTACATTTAAATCTCCTTCACACATGTAGAATAGCATCACAAAGGGAAACAAAAGTGTGTTCCGTTCAAATACGTGAGGAAAAATGTAAACGTAACACTAAAAAAGATCTTTGTTCCTCAGTTTAAGGAAATAAAAAATCATGTCAACGCTCTTCTCTCCATCCATTACTGGAGATGACCTGTAACTGCTTATTCAAGACAGTCATTAGGACCAGAACACGTATGCAGCCTTTGTCATTTTCATATTTGAAAAATTTGCAAATTACACACTCTTAAAATTTGCATCTAATAAGGATGTAGTATATTACAACTGAACTCATATTGCATGTGACAATAAGTACTTTGTAAGGGCAGCTGCAGTACGCACGAGAAGTAAAAATAACTGATTTGTGAAAAGACACCATCTCCCAGCATGCACCTGGTTTGACATCATCTTTCTCTTGACTATTGGCATGTAGATATTTTAGTTGGCACGAAGTCCGCCATCACGAAAAGCTGTAAAGAATGAGCCTTAATTCATGGACTCTGCAAAGGTTTAAAGTTACACACAATGATGTACTCGTAGAATATTTACTAATGTCTGCCAGTGTTTCCCAACTTTTTTTAGGGGGGAGACCTCGTCTGCTGGTTACCTTGGTGCCCCAATCACCTTGTTAACCAGTGACCTGTGTCTATGAAGCAATAGTTGCTTTCAAGTGCATCACAAATACAGAAATAACTCCTCAACGACACATCTCACTACCGGTAATAAAAATATTGCAAGAGTCTTTGGGTAGTAGTCACCACACCATCAAAATGTCTTGCGAAATCTTCTAGTGATGCATCTCATCGCTTTTTCTACTATAAAATAGCAAAATGTGTTAACAGTGTATCTGCTAAGTTTAACTTTGAATAATTGAAGTTAAATATTTTTTGTAATTAATTTAGTGCAGATTTTGTGAACCGTAGGTTTAGGTTCGCTGAAAGCAAAAAATGCCCTGACTTTCTTCGTGGACCTTGGACGCCTCTGGTACCACAACAGATGTGATTTGCTCATAGATACGCATTAATACTCGCCAAGCAAATATCGTTTCAGCCATAAAGTAAGTCATATTTCAGTATTCTGGCTGGAATGTAATGTAATGTGGTTGATCTCTTGCTGAGGCTTTGTCTGACAGTGGTTTTAACGCAAATGGCGGATTCCCAAAGATTGTAAGCTTTCCAGGAAATTTTGCGAATCGTGTAGCTATATGAAAATGTATTGATTTCCATAACTCAGGGAGCTCTCTCAAGTCACTTCCGAGTCCTCTCAAGTCATACTTATGGTTTATGTTAATAGTTATGGTTGAACTGTGTTTTAAACATGTAAAATGGACTTATATTGTAAGGCTAGGTTTTGCCGCTTTTTTTTTCTCTATGTCAAATAAGTGGCTTTGCTACATGCTCATGGGACTCGAGGACATGGCGAGTGAGGAAGCATTGAGCTCCCGAATCCAGGGGCGCTCGCATTAAAAAGGTAAGTGCTTTTAGAATTTCTATGCTCAAAAACATCTAAACGCTGGCTGTTATTCATACTTCATGATTCAGAAACACAGACTGCACATAAACACATTTATTGATTACATTCATGCTGTCGTTTAAAAACATAATAGAAGGAATGTAACCATCAGTGCACATAAAAACTGCAATCAGACTTTTTTTTATTTAACATTTTTCCTCTTGAAACTTTTCTGGTAAAAAAAAGTGCTAAAAACATGCAATCAAACCAAAATAAATATATAAATAATATTGATTATTGAAAAATAGATGCTCCTACAAGACTAAAAACTCTATTTAAAATAGATATTTTTTTGCATAGAATTTGACATTTTGGAAAAAAATAATTTCACGGGACAAATTAATATAACGGGCAACAGTGAATTAAAACTCATGCACATTGTGTGTTTGTTTATTTTAATAATTCTTGGTTCTGATAAATGTACTTAATCACGTTATCCTTCACCAAGTGGATGTTTGACTGGATTTAAATGAGCTGTAATCAAACACCCGTCTGGCTCATTTGTTATTTTAAGATTTAAACAGGCTGTTAAGCAATCCTTATTCCTGTGTTTTTATAATACATTTGACTATTTAATTTGATTATGCCACACATTGTCTATCAATGTAGACACCTGCCTCCTTCAAATTAAATTAAAATGAGGTCAGACTGCGATCCTCTTGACTCCGTACAAAATCCGAGGAAACACAGTGTTAACCTGAATCCTTAAGGGACCCTCACTAACTCACTCTGACTCTCACAACCCTATAAAGACCGAGCTAATATATGATTCTGATTCTGACTCTGAAAAAAGAGCAAACCAACCACAGGAAAGAATAGCTTAAAAAAAGACCAAGCAAATCACAAAGAGACAGAACATGACCACAAAGAGATCCAATCCATAGAAGATAGCCTTTTTCCAATAATCCTAATTCATTCTAATCTGATGCTTGTCCTGATGTGTTGATGTTCTTACAACATAGTAGTTTTCCTGCCCTGTGTAGAAAGAGCAGAGGTAACACCAGACTGCTGGGCAAATTGAGCCACAATATTAAAAACCATGCACTACACTTCTCTGACACCCCCACACGTGGTGAGAGATATACGGCAGGACTAACTACAGACACCATAACCCTCAACAACAGCACTCCCAGTATGGCCACGATGGTGTAGAACGCTCTCATCTTTGATTGGTCAACCCGTTGTCTGCCCTCACCCTCCGCCCCTGGCCCTGGACGAACCAGAACATAGAGGACAGAAAGGCTGCAGAAAGAGATGACAAGAAAGATGAAGGACAAGATACACAAATAGAACACAATGTTCAATTTGCTGACCTTCATGAATAGGAAACCCATGTTTACAAAGCAGAGCAGCCAAACACATCCGATGGAGATGTTTCTGATTCTGATCCCCTTTCCCTTCTTCAGGCCCAGGTAGGTGACGGGGTGAACGACAGCCAGGTAGCGCTCCACACAGGTCAGAGTGTGGAATAACACCTGTCCAAATATGTAGATGAGGAAAAAAAACGAACCTATCTTTATCAATTCTTGGAGACGGGTAAGGACGCCACAACATTTTGTAACGGACCCGACGATGTTCATCAGCTCCATGACGACCGCGTGGTAGGTAAAGATGTCGGAGTGGCTCATCGTCAGACCGAAGCGCTGCTGCCGCCATCGTTGGAAACCCAGGTAGATGACGGAGATGCAGAGAGGGAGGACGAGGAGGATGCTGGTGATGGTGAAAGCGGTGATGCTGAAGGCACCGGCTGTGGTGTCGGAGCATTTCTGCAGGAAATCATAGAAGTTGCGTGAAGAAGAGTTGGAAGGAAGAGAAGAGGAGGAAGAGGAGTTGACTGACATGACTGTGGGCAAGAGATAGGGAGAGAGTGAATAAGAGAGAAAGAAGGGAGAGAGAAAAACAAGTGGAGATTATGAAATTATGTAGATCATGACATATCTTAGCATCTTTTAGTAGCCAAATGAATGAAATGAAGCTAGCATGCTAACATGTACACAATCCCAATGCTAACATGCTGATGTTTAAAAGGTTATTTTTTTATCTTAATACATGTTAGTACGCTAATATAATCTAAATAGCAAAATCACAGCTAATGTTGATATGATTTGTTTAGTTATAAATTATTAAGATAAATAAATTCAGCCTCTGGCCTGATGTTGGTGTTGTAGAGGAAAGGTCAGAGCATCAGCAAAGTTATGAGAATTTATCCTTCATTGCATATCAATGTCCGTCCAAAGTTGTTGAGATAGTTCACACATGTGATGGACTAACATTGCCAACACTAGAGGTTTTGATAAGTGTGACGAAAAAATAAACTCACAAGTTCAACAAACTAGCCCAGAATGTACGGGGTCAGGTGGCATAACTTACAAACTGGCACTTTTAAGAACCACAAAAAGTGACACAAAATGACTAAAATTAGATGCAAAACAATCACAAAGTATTGCAATAGTACAAAAACAATTATGCAAAATGACTACAAGGAGTTTAAAAAAATACTATAAATAGATGAAAAAAGACACTACATTACAGAAATTTAGATCCAAAATAACCAAAAACATTCACACAACGGTTACAAACAACCCACAATGGACACAAAGAGACACAAAAGAAAAGTTCAAATAGATACAAAATAATCACCAAAAAATGCTGAAGTATGATTAAGGGATGCAAAATGACCAAAAACACGCCCCTGGTCTCTTAATCTGTCCACGTGTACGTCTCTTTAAGTGAAGTAGATTCATTCACTCAAAATTGGAATTGAAAACATAAAAGCATTAAATGACAGCACAGAGATTAAAACTCCCAAACACACATTTTAACCTTTGATACATCTGACATGATATATATATTATATGATACATCTTATAGTCTCTATAAGATTCAGAATTGAAGTGAAGCAGCATTTAGAAAAACATAAAACAACTGAAAAACACTAACAAAGTTCCAACAAGTGAACAGTGTGTTGTAATTAGTTTTACTTTATTTACCTCTCTCTAAGTACGTCATTTAACAAAAAAAAACTTTAATTACTTTAAAATACTCACTTTGATGGAAGGTTGTAGATTCTAATCTTTCTAATCTTCTGCTTGTTGTGTGGCTGGACTGGAACTGATGTGTTGCCCATCGATACTGTGTAACAACACAATACATTTGAATGTGTGTGTGTGTGTGTGTGTGCGTGTGTGTTTGTTTTGCATGTATTATAACCAGTAGTCAATCCTCATGTACTTTGAATTGCTTTTATTTGCATTCTTTCTTCTTCACAAATACAGAATAGCATCACTTCTTTGCTCAAAGACACTTCAACTCTGGTCGTTATTCATAAATCATATAAACACAGATCGCACACAAACCCATTTCAGAGTTATTATCAATTACACTTATTCTGACATTTAAATATATATATATTTCTATCTCGGGAATGGATCCATCAGTGCACATGAAAATGATCAATATTTTGTGATTTTGTGATTAAACACTTTTCTGCCAGCAGAGCCCCAAAAACATGCAAGCAAACAAACCAACATAGCACATATATAAATAACTTTGATTTATGCCGTATGGTGATGACAAACAATCTCCAAGATTGCTGTTTTTTACATTTTGTAAAACAATGTTTTCATCAGACAGATAAAAAAAATGTTTACGGAACATTAAAAACATTACATTGTGTATTTCTTCATCATAAATGATTATTGGTCTGATAAAAGTGCTTATTCACCTCATCGTTCACCAAGTGGATGTTTGACAGGATTCAAATGAGCTGTAACTAAACCATCCATCCATCCATTATCTTAACCGCTCATCCTCATTAGGGTCGCGGGGCGCTGGAGCCGATCCCAGCTGTCAAGAGGTGAAGGCAGAGTTCACCTGGACAAGTCGCCAGTCCATCACAGGGCAGACATAAAGACAGACAACCATTCACGCTCACATTCACACCTACGGGCCAGTATCATTTAAATCAATCACATGTGTGTCTATGTGTTACTTTAAGACATCCTCAGACCTCATACTCGTCTTTTGATAATACATTTGGGTAATTCATTTTTTTACCGCGATTTGTCAAATACGTAATTTTTTCATTTTGAACCAAACAGTTTTTTGACGGAAACTCCTAACATGCCATTGCTTTGTTTTATTGTGATTTGTTGGAGATCACCTTTTTGTAGGTCCTAATCTTTCAAAAAAAGGTGTGTTATTAATAGGTGGGCTGTTATTAAGACCCTAAACCAGACACTTTGAAAAACTCTGCGACCACTCAAGGAGTCATTTTTGGGGAATGTGGCTCATATCATGCTGGATGTTCATAGTTATGATCAAAATATCGTATAACAGTGACTTTTTTGAAAATATACATTTTACTCCTCAGAAAATTTTGAAAAAAATTGGATTAGAATTAATTTAGGGTTCATACGACTACTTGAACTACTGGAACATGAGAGACAAGAGGGCAGATGGTGCTTAAAAGTTTGCTAATTTCCTCATAAATAAGGAGAATATATCCGAATTTAGGGCAGTCTACTCTGAATCGTTGCTGTTCTTACAGCACAGTAGTTTTCCCGACCGGTGTAGAAAGAGCAGAGGTAACACCAGACTGCTGGGCAGACCGAACCACACTCCTGACGCCAGCACATCACACCTGACATGCACGCTCACTGCCACGGAGTCATAGACTGAAAGAATGACTAGGTTTCCCCCAAACCGGAAAAAAAGAGATCCCATTATGGTCGTCATGATGTGAAGCGCCCTTATTTTGGACCGGTCGACCCTCTGCCTGTTGTCCCCGCCCACTTCCCCCGGACCCGGACGAATCAGAGCGCAGAGGACCGAGACGCTGCAGAAAGAGATGACAGCTATGGCGATAACCGAGAGACAAAAAAATGGGATGGTGCTATTTCCGATGCCTATGCCAAAGAATCCAAAAAAAAACAGCCAAACACACCCGATGGCGACGTTCCTGATTCTGACCCCGCCCCTCTCTCTCAGCCGCAGGTAGGTGATTGGGTGAACGACAGCGAGGTAGCGCTCCACACAGGTGAGGATGTGAAAGGGAACCTGTGAGTTTGTGGTGGCTGAGACAATGAGCGCGCTGACCATTAGCAAATGTGGCACGTTGAGCCAGGCGCCGCAACAGTAGAAACCACACCCGACGATGCCGATCATTTCCATGAAGACCATGTGGTAGGTGAAAACGTCGCAGTGGCGCACCGCCGCGGGGTGTTGCCGCCAACGTTGTACAGCCAGGTAGATGACGAGGATGCAGAGAGGGAGGAGGAGGATGATGTTGGTGACGGTGAACATGCTGAAGATGAGGAAGGAGGATCTGTAGTTGAAGCATTGTTTCATGTTGGAAAGGAAGGAGGAATTGGAGAAGATGTGAGGGGGAAGAAGGGAGGACGAGGAGTTGGAGGACATAACTGTTGATCTGAAGGTGTTATGAGGAGAGGAGACAAAAACAGAAAAGTGGACGTTGAATAAAGAGTAAGCATAAAAATAGAGGAGTAATGCGTCGTGACGGCTCATAAACGACGTTGAGAGTGAAATATTGTGATGATCGTCTTTTCTTTCACAGATTCAAACACAGAGTTTAAAAAAGGAGGCACTCACTTTTCAGTCGTGTTTCTTCTTGAGCTTCGTCCTGCTGGCTCTCTGGACTGGACTGCAGAGCTGTTACCGTCACCAGATATATATTAGTGCTCGCGTGCGAGGGCATCTGCTGTTTGTTTCTTTCCCGTGTGCGATGATGGACTTTCTTTTGCATGTCCCATAAAGGTATCGTATTCATGCGCTGAAACTTTATACTCTGAATCTTAGTAAGCAAATGGCCCGTTCGGCTTTTTCCCTCCTGAGACCGTGTGACTCTCTGACGTTCAAAAGTAGACCATCACAGACTTTGACAACACACAGAGACACAATGAAGATTCAGATATAGTCGTCTTTTTTTAATGAAAAGAGACAATTTTACAGCAAAATGTCAACTTAATTTCTACACAATTACACACACTATCAGTGTATATCAGCAACACTTTAGTTTTTATTTTACAAGGAGACATATATTCACATATTGAATGGCCATATCAATAATTATATGGCCATTCAACATGTGAACATTCAACATGTGAACATTCTCTCTGCAAAGGTTGACTTTGATAAAATGAAGCAGAACAAAGTTAGAGAGGGTTTAGAACAGAGAACATTTAGGCAATGGCCTATTGGGGTCATTGGGGTCATTAGGGTTATTGGGGCCATTGAGGCTATTGGGGCTATTTGAATGCTAATTGAATTTCCTCATGTACATAACCATATATTTGACTCGTATATTACCGATGGTGTTCAATACATCCAAATACAGCAGTGTTGGGCTTTTTTTTTATCCTAAAAAAATCTATGATTTACAGTTTTATACAACGATTGCTCAGTCTGCCCTCTCTATTGGTTTGGTACATAAAACACACAATGACTAATTTTACAGGAACGGTAAGAGGTTAAAACCACACAGCGAGGAATTAAAGATGCAAACTTCCCATTAAAGGTCAACAAATTGAAATATAATCAGAATGCTCTACTCTAAAACTTGTCCTGTTTTCCTGCTCTGTGTAGGAACAGCAGAGGTAACACCAGACTGCTGGGCAGACAGAACCAAAATGCAATGATGAGCACCACACAACCGTCTCCAATCGCCTTCACGATGCGCCAGTAAAATACCATGCAAAGCACCAGACCAGAAAACCTCAGCAGCAGCACTCCCATTATGGCCGTGATGGTGTGAAACGCCCTCTGCTGCGACTGGCCCACCTTCTCCTTGAGCCCGGCCTTCTCTCCAGGCGACGGACGAGTGAGGGCGCGGAGGACGGAGAGGCTGGCGAAGGAGCTGACCATCAAGGAAAAGGAAAACAGGCAGGAAAACGGGACGACGGGGATACCGGGCAAGTACAAATACGTGATTCCCATCCACGCGACGCACAGAAGCCAAACAAACCCAATGCTAACATTTCTGATCCTCACTCCACCGGTCTTCCTCAGGCCCAGGTAGACGACGGGGTGAAGGACAGCTAGGTAGCGCTCCACGCAGGTCAGGCAGTGAAACAGAGCCTGTCCAGGCAGGATGACGGAGAAACTGAAGAACCCAAACACCATAACAAACCAATTCCTCACGTAGACGCCACAGACGTACGAGACCATCCCCATCATGGAGTAAACCTCCATGGCCACCATGTGGTAGGTGAAGACGTCGACGTGGCTCGTCACCGTGCTCGTGGAAGTCATGTGCCGCCGCCGCCATCTTTGGAATCCTACGTAGAAGACCCGGGTGGAGAGAGGGAGGAGGAGGAGGATGTCGGTGATGGCGAAGGAAGTGAAACCGAAGTAGCCGGTCGGGGAGTCGGAGCACACTAATCCGTTGAAGAAGTTTGATGAGGATTGAGGTTGGGAGGCATTAGGGGAGGAGGATGACGAGTTGGCAGACATTTTGATCACTGAAGGCGTCTGAAGGAAGAAGAGAAACAACTGGCATCAGAGAAAATGAAAGGAGAGGATCCATTACGCAAAAGAACGTGATGTATTTGTTTTTTTTCCGCAATTTGTCTTCATATCTGAACCTGTCTCACTCCTCGCTACAGGAGTCCAAATGTATTGAAGATAGATGTTTTTATTTGATGGAAATTGTTGGTGTTTAGCCTTTTAAAAAAATAACTTTGTTTACTCCCTCGAACATACCTGCACGAATGAGGTAGAGGTAGAAGTAGGTAAAAGAATATATAACTTTAAAAGACATTTGGAAGACAAGCTCATAAATCATAAATGTGTAACCTTTTGAATTACAACCACATATCCTGCATCATACAATAAGTTGTGTTAGCTCGTATGAGCTGTATCGAGTAACAATGGCATTTCATATATGTATTTATGTTGGTTAAAAGAGACTTACCTCGACAGAAGGACTTGTTTCTGGGCGGCCGCACACAGGTGTCCGTCAGAAGAGGGATGAAGGCGTGTGTGTGTGTGTGAGTGTGTGTGTGTCTTTTTGTAAAGAGGTCACTGGTCTGTATTTGCATGTCACAAAACTAGCAATGATCACTTCTTCTGTCATTCAAATCAGATTTAGCCCCAGAGAAAGAGGTATTGTAATGACATTACATTTAATAATCAATATCTTGGTGATTACAAACATATAGAGAGAGAGGGAGAGAGAGAGGATAGATAGATAGATAGATAGATAGATAGATAGATAGATAGATAGATAGATAGATAGATAGATAGATAGATAGATAGATAGATAGATAGATAGATAGATAGATAGATAGATAGATAGATAGATAGATAGATAGATAGATAGATATGTACTTTATTAATCCCCAAGGGAAATGTCTTTTGTCAAAGTAGCCTCTGGGTGGCGACAGAAACACACACTTGTCTGTTCTCTAGAGATCAGAAGCACAGAATGTTTTGTCAGTACAACTTGTTAAAAACTACACATTCATTATTTGACTCTGTGTTTCTTCATATAGTGCTCAGCTCAACAGACATTCAGCTCACAGCTCTACACTTCCTGCTATGTGTTGCATTGTGGGGAAAAAGTTACCATTATATCTAATAAAGGCATACTATTCTGGATGTATATGTCACACACATATATCTTCAATGTAATGTCACTTTGATAAGTTCCCGCTGTTTAAATTGACTTTTTTGAAGGAAACTGCTCATTTCCCAGCTGCATGTGAACGCACCATGTGCCTCCTCGTGAGCTGTCCGTGGTGCTGAAGCCCCTGAACGCCTCTTCCCCCTCATTGGGCCGCGCGCTCCGTCTCGCGCTCCCTTGTGTGATCTCTTTAACACGCGCAACGCTGAAAAAAAAAAAAATATATATATATAT
This sequence comes from Clinocottus analis, assembly GCF_023055335.1. NCBI lineage: Eukaryota > Metazoa > Chordata > Actinopteri > Perciformes > Cottidae > Clinocottus > Clinocottus analis. The sequence goes on along the minus strand of NW_027175943.1, from coordinate 1,067,266 downwards.
ATATATATATATATATATATATATATATATATATATATATATATATATATATATATATATATATATAGAATAAAGCGTCTCGTGCGACGCCGGGGGGCTCGCGGGCGGCGGAGGGCGACGTGGTGACGTCACAGGAAACGTGAGACTCGCTCCCTGCCGAAGATCGTCTGTGACGGACAGATGCTCCTCCTTCATGGTGAGTGAAACAGTCAGAAGACAGGTGCTCCTGTTTACCGTTTGTGTGGAGCATCTCACTAAGAGAGGATCTCTGTCTCTCTCTCTCTCTCTCTCTCTCTCTCTCTCTCTCTCTCTCTCTCTCTCTCAGCTGCTCGCGCTGCTGATCATCGGCATTCAGCTACAATTTGAGCAAAATAAGCGGACATCAGTCTCTGGGTCTGGAGTCCGTTAACCGGAGGATTTACCGCCTTTGTTCCTGTCGCGTGAGCAGACTGCGGGCATCCCGCACGCGGAGGCGTGACTCGTATTCACATCGCACATCTCGTTCTGCCCGATTGTGTTGTTTTTGTTTTCCTCCACAACCGAAGTGATGTCCGTCGCGGGGTTGAAGAAGCAGTTCCATAAAGCCACGCAGGTGAGGGCTGGACACGCACCGAGGGGACGTGTGCGGGACGTGTGCGTGACATGCAATGAGAAGTAAACCTGTGATGTACAATTCCAAATATCACAATACATCGTGTTATAGCTAAACAAAAAACGCATCAAATTCAATATTTATATTGAAATTATACAAATAACATATTATATATGTAAGTATATATATATGCGTGTGTGTGTGTGTATATATATATATATATATATATATATATATATATATATATATATATATATATATATATATATATATTAGATGTGTGTGTGTGTTCATGTTCCTGCAGCTTTAAGATAAGATAGATGTGTGTATAAAATACAGACTGTTTTCTTCTTCTGGTGGATTCTGTAACAGGGTATACCCCCTCACACACACACACACACACCTCATATTCTGTTACATAATGTGTGTGTGTGTGTGTGTGTGTGAGTCGATCATTGTTGCTGCACACAACAGGGAATTCCCTCCACTTCTCCTTTACATCCCTCTGTCATCGCCCCCTTCATCTTCTTCTCATCCACCCGTCTGTCCGTCACTCCCGTTACCTGTCCTCCGTCATATGTTCCTCCCTCATCCCTCCATCCTCCCTCTCCACATCCCTCTCTCTCTCTCTATTCCCCTCCTCCATCTCCTGGCCTCATTTTAAACTTTCTTTACGTTCCTTTTTAGTTGCTCTTCCTCCTCCTCCCATCCCTCCATCCCCCAGGCACCCTGCTGTCTGCCCGTCCATCCTTCTCTATGAATCTATTAAATTAAACATCCCTCCGTCCCTGCAGCGCTCCTCTCTCATCGCTCACTTTCATTTACATGCTTCAAACCTGTTGGTTCGTCGCTGAAAACGATGAAAAACAAAAATACAGACATGAATGGAGGTGAAATCTTGGCCGAGTAGCAACTGAACCAGACTCCATTCAGAAAACGAGCATTTTAAACGTCGTCTGCTCGTCGACTTGCGGAGAAAACGAATCGTCTTTAAAAACAGACTTTCTTTCCTCCGTCATCTCTCCATTATTCTTTACCCTAACGTCATGCCTTCCACCCTTCTGTCACACTTCATCCCTCCATCTTCAGCTAACTCCTCCATCCTTCCATCGTTGCTCCTGGTATGAAGCCTCTGAACGCCGGATCATCCACTCGAATGCAGCTTTAACACATGAAGCATAGACTTCTATACAACCAGAGGAGTCGCCCCCTGGTGGTCAGGAGAGAGAATGCAGCTTCAACACATGAAGCAGAGACTTCTATACAACCAGAGGAGTCGCCCCCTGGTGGTCAGGAGAGAGAATGCAGCTTTAACACATGAAGCATAGACTTCTATACAACCAGAGGAGTCACTAGTAGTTATATATGTAGTATTTTCACCTATTTAACTAATTAATTTATGTATTCCGAGATCAAAAAGAAAACAATAACAAATAAAAGCTTAAATTATACTGATTCTAATCAAAATATTTCTGACATGCAAATGCCATATTTTAGTTTTAGTTATAACAAAGACTATCACATATTTATTTAAGTACACATTCTGAGTACAGTGTTATTTTTATTTGGTATTTTCTGGAGTAATGAAAGTCATGGGGTCTGGTTTGCTGAGCTCGGCCAATCAGCTGCGAGCATCGAGGCGCCGTGGGAACGTTAAAACTTGATACGCGCGCCGACTTCCTGTCCGCCGAGACTGTAGATGTAGGACACATCTCAGCATGTGTTTTTATGCGAGTGGCTATCGTGTTTTCGTGGATGGATGACGGGGAGAAGGAAATATAAAAACCCCGAGGCGAGCAAGCGGCGGCAGCGTGAAGCCGCTCAGTCACAGCGGCCCCGAGACCAAGATGGCTGCCAGCGGGGGCAGGAAATGAGACACCTCGGGCTCACCTGGCTGAATAAAACATGAGGCAGAGAGAGAGAGGGATCAATGATCAGATGTGCATAAAGAAGACCAGGAAAGGGAAGAGAAACTGAGGAAAGTTGGTCAGAGCAACTTCCTGTTTAGTTCATTATTTGCCGATGATCCAAAAACGCCAAACGTTTGGTTTTCCTTTCTATTTGTGTCCACAGTTTTATTCAAGTCTTTCTTTGTTTATTTCTAATCTTCTGTAAAAGCATCCTGGACAGATATTTCACTTTAAAAGCCTTTCAGGACACAATTATACTAATGCTGTTGCTGGTTTCCTCCTCTGGTTGTATAGAAGTCTATGCTTCATGTGTTGAAGCTGCATTCTCTCTCCTGACCACCAGGGGGCGACTCCTCTGGTTGTATAGAAGTCTATGCTTCATGTGTTAAAGCTGCATTCTCTCTCCTGACCACCAGGGGGGCGACTCCTCTGGTTGTATAGAAGTCTATGCTTCATGTGTTGAAGCTGCATTCTCTCTCCTGACCACCAGGGGGCGACTCCTCTGGTTGTATAGAAGTCTATGCTTCATGTGTTGAAGCTGCATTCTCTCTCCTGACCACCAGGGGGCGACTCCTCTGGTTGTATAGAAGTCTATGCTTCATGTGTTGAAGCTGCATTCTCTCTCCTGACCAATATATATTTAATCATATAATAATAACAAAAACATTAAAAATACTGCATCTCTGTTGCTTCCTGATCAAACACACTAAAACCCTTACTTTGGTGTTGTCGTGGAAACCACACACACACACACACACACACACATACAGCATTGTGCTCTGGTCGGTTCCCTCAATAATTGATGAGAGAGAGAGAGAGAGAGAGAGAGAGAGAGAGAGAGAGAGAGAGAGAGAGAGAGAGAGAGAGAGAGAGAGAGAGAGAGAGAGAGAGATGACCTTTTCGTTAGCCAATGAACGCTCGTTGTTCTTGTTCACCGAGGCAGAAGCGCTCTCATTGGTCGGTTTGAACAGCGGGGGGCGGAGCCTACAATGAGAGCAGGGCGGGGTTAAAATCAGTAGCATGACCCGGATATTTGTATATTTTCTTATATTAACGTAAAATATGGAGCGGTGACGTTTATTGCTGCTGAAATTATTTCAACCTAAATTACTGTATTTTTGTCACCGAAAGCTACTTTTCATGTTAATGGATTTTCGACCCCTTCAAAATAAAAGCCCTATGTGGCAGCTGGAGGGAGACGATGATGCTGATAACGACGGTCCTGCCGCCTCTAAAATATATCTGTGTGTGTGTGTGTGTGTCTATAATAGTGAAATTAAGATGGATGTGTGTGTAAAATACAGGCTGTTTTTCTTCTTCTGGTGGATTCAGTAACAGGGTATAACTCCTCACACACACACACCTCATATTCTGTTACATAATGTGTGTGTGTGTGTGTGTGTGTGTGTGTGTGTGTGTGTGTGTGTGTGTGTGCGTGCACACTATAAATCTCCTCGAACAAGAAAATCGATCCAAACCAGAGGAGATAAAACCAGCCATTCATCTTTCCATTCCTTCCATTCCTCCCTTTCATTTCAAATTCCTTTCTCTTGCTCTTTGTTGTTTCCCCCTCTCTTCGTGTGTGTGTGTGTGTGTGTGTGTGTTTGTGTTGTCGCTCACATTATGAAGACAGAGTGAACACATTGCCGATGCTGTCGTGCATACTAAAGCTATCACCGTCACCATCCCGCCTTCGCCATCGCAGCGACCGCCTCCTGTAACAGCGTTTGTCTCTTTCTGCTGGCCGTTTTGTTATATTGGCTCATCAATCCTGTTGGCCCTCTGAAGAGCCGCCTCTCTGCTCCCGGCGGCGCTCACACACTCCGAACGTCGCCGTCTCATAAAGTATATTCAATATCTGCCAACAATCCAACCGTCCCTTTTCGTAAAAAAAAACATTGAATTACGTATTTTCAGATTTTCCTTAAATGTGCATATAATTACATGGGGTTTGGTTGGTGGTGAGTGAAACGTTTCTTTGGAGGGATCTAGCGTCATGGCGTTGCAGCGGAGGGCATGCAATAGATTCCTGGTATGACGAGAGGGGTCGTGCAATATGTGCAATACGTTGCTTGCAATGTGCTTTTATTGACTTCCATGGAGGCAGATCTGATGATGAGACCAAATGTCATATCACGTGTGTGTCTGTGTCTGTGTGTGTGTGTGTGTGTGTGTGTGGGTGTGCAGCATTTTAGTCCAAGACGGATCTCCCACTGGGGACAATGAAATGCATCGAATCGTATAATAGTGGCTGTAAATGGGTAAAAAAGTGGGCCCAAAAAAGTGAATATATGGTTATTTCCACCTCGAGAAGTGCAACTTTATGAACTATGAAAAGGCTCGAGTCTCTTGAGATCTGGAAAGCCTGGTTATTCACATGAAAGAGTCGCGGATAATACCTGAAAAAGTGATTTGAGGTTATTCCTCGCGTAGGAAGTTCCCCAGAAGGCTCCGTGGTTAGTTGGTAAAACCCTGGGATTGTGTTTCTCATCATGAAGCAGCTGATCAGTTATCTCCCTGATCCTCCCCCGCCAAACGCAAACAGTCGTTTCACAGTTTTGTTGGATTTATGATGTGAAAAACACAAGTGGATGTTTTGCCTTTTCTTTGTCAGCCTGACAATCTCATCTCTTGGTGCTTTACATCATTTTATTTATCTCTTCTTTGGCTTTTCATCTTCTTTGTCACTCTTTTTCTCGCCTTTTTATTCTTTCACACTTTTACTTACCACTGAGTCACTGAGCCATGCTTTGTTTTTTAGGTGTATGTGTGTGTGTGTGTGTGTGTGTGTGTGTGTGTGTGTGTGTGTGTGTGTGTGTGTGTGTGTGTGTGTTACAGTAGTAGCACGTGACCCCTGTTATATAACCACATCTTCACACACTGAGAGGAAATTAAACATATTAAGTACATATCATTTAAAAAATCTTTTTTTTGTTGTTAAATACAGCAAAACTTGCTTGGAGTTTGGTTGGTGGCGAGTGAAAACACTCTTACATGATTCTGCTCATAGCACCAGTAAGTGAGCCTTCATATATAAGTCACTGTCTCACATCTGTTAGATGGAAATAATGACTCAATTAAACAACAACAATTTTCTGATTCTGGTTTCTTTAAATACGCAGATAATTGGATGGAGTTTAGTTGGCGAGTGGAATCCTTCAGAGATGATTCTGCTGGAGGAATAGTAGCAAGTTACCACTGTTATATAACTCATGGTCACACACAGACGACACTAAAAGCTACTGAAGCTTGTTAACAGTCAGAGAGATTCAGTGTCACAGAAAGATGATTATTTGTAGTGATTTTGGAGTTATTCCTGTAAAGTTAACACTTTAACCACGAGTGAGATCTGGAGTCACTGCAACATCACTGATGCTGCTTTAGGTCTGCACGTTAGCTAACGCAACAGCTTAGCTAACGTGCAGACTGCTTAGCTAACGCAACTGCTTAGCTAACGTGCGTACCTTAGCAGCACCATAGTTGCACCGTAGTAACACTTACTGAAAGCACTTTGTACTTTCACATTTTTTTGAAGAAATTGTACTTTCTTGATTCTTTTGCGTCCTCCTCTTCCTCCTCTTCCTCCTCCGTTGTTGTTAATAATGCACGAGTGTTGGTGTTGGTGGAGGCTGTTTAATCACCTCCAATGTGTCTTCTTCTTTTCTGGGTGTCCTCTCCTCCTCCGGTCTTCTTCACCTCCTATTTTCTTTCTTTCGTCTCTCTTGCTCTCTCCATTCGGATCTTCCCTCCCTTGTTTGTACTCGGTGTCACTTACAGATCAATCGCGTCCGTCTGTTTGATCCGGTTATCGGATCGGAGGCCGCGCAGACTCTGAACCCAAAGAGGTTTCAGGGATCAGATTTTGATAAACAAGCAGAGTTGAATGTCCTGAGAGGACTCTGAGAACTACAAGCTGCGTCTCCTCGCGCTCAAAGAGCTGCACAGTCTCTCTCTTTGACGGCGCTTTGTTGTTTCTGAAAGAAAGGCCGATGCTTCTGGGCTCGTGGTTTCTTTCTTGCATCCTTTTCATTCCCGCATTCTCATGCGTTCTCTGGAGTCACTTTTATGTATCTGGTTCGTCTTCAGGAGGTCGAGAACAGAAGGACGAGTCGGTGTCGTAACAGCGGTCCAAGCTTTTAAAAGTAGCTTCACACCAGGAGACGAGCTGGCGAGAGAAGAACGTGAACATTGACAACCTTTAAATTAGATATTTTGATGGGAGAAACAAAAAATCCAGCAACTAACTGGATTGCTGTCTGTGGTTCATGTCCGTCTCTCAAAGGCTCGTTAAAAACAACTTCAAGCCCGATTTCCATCTGGTCTTATGGTGCAATCTGTATCTGGATATCTTGGATGAGGAGAAAATGGAGGTGGAAATCAATGCAGAGCGAGAGGCAAACCAGCCGCTCACCATTCACTCCCATTTAAAGTGAGGGAACAAAGTATTGAGGAGCTGAGAGAGTGAATGTGACACAAAGACTTCCAACGCATTCTGTCTTGTTCGGTCGCTGCTGTGCAGAATATGAGCTTTAAAAAGAAAAACATGAGTCTGCAGCTGCCCAACAAAACGCCCCAGTGTTGGTGCCAAGAACCAAGAAGCAGAACCGCACGGCAACGCGACTCGGGCTCATGTTTCGAACTATAAGAGTCAGTCAGACCCTGGGCCGATGCCACCCTGTGATTGGCCCGCCTGTTTTCCAGGGGCGGGACTTAGCCAAGAGTCAACTAGCATATTGAAATTTGGATAACAATGCGGAGAACAATAGAGAAAACATGCAGGTTTGTTTCATGAGTCGCGTTGTTTTCTCTGTCTGTCTCTTTAAATGTTCTTTTATCTCCTCAAACGGATGTGTAGCCCGACACGATTCCCTCTGATTTACTGTAGAACTCTCTCTCTCTCTCTCTCTCTCTCTCTCTCTCTCTCTCTCTTTCTCTCTCTCTCTCTCTCTCTCTCTCTTTCTCTCTGACACCTTTTTGTGCCTTTAAATCATGTTAACGCTGCACTAGACGTAGAACCGCAGCTGCATCAGGATTCTCCGTCTGACTCAACCAACAAGCAACAGCTCAACCTCTTCACCTTCACCCAAATTGTGATAATTCTGCTTCCCAAAGATCAAAAAATAATAGTTAATAGTCTCCCGGCGGAAGAGGAAGAGGAAGCTCATCCTTTATTTCTCATAAAAACTAATACATTCAGACTTCTGACTGACATTTAAAGCTCAAACCACTTAAGCACTTTGTTGTCTTTAGTTTTTATAGCCACGCCCACTTTTCCACAGCAGCCAAATTGTTTTTACTTTTTTGCAATATTTCCCATTTTTTCCCTGGAATCTGCAACTGTGCACAAATTGAAAAAAACAGTGCATAAATAACTGTTCAACAGCAATGATTTTGAGGTTCTGTCGACACATAAAGTCCACTAGAGGGAGTAAAGTGCGTCAAAGCGGTTGAAACTGGGCTCTGGCGCTGCAGCGTCCATGCTTCTGTTTTTCTGTTCGAGCCCTTGAAAGCACCACAGAGCCAACAAGAGTTTCTGTCTTGAAATGCAGGAAAACGCCGTCGCTTTGATGGTGATTTCTGGATGACTGAATGAATATTAATGGACAGTGAGGTTGGGTATTACGTGTTGGCTAAACAGGCCGAGCTGGTCATCAATCCCGCCTTGAATCCATCTCGAGTCCAAGATGGCGTCTTGAGTGTTTTGGCAGCCGTTCAGGCTGATAGACGAACCGACTGCAGCTGCCAAAAGCTGCTGGTCCCCGGTTCTGGTTTCCAGCCTCTGATTCCTCCTCCTCAACGGATCGATGTCCGCTGGAGACGAGCAGGAGCTCTGCTGCCTCTGCTGGCAGGACGGCAACACCTGTGACCTCCTGCGCTGACAGCCAGGAGGAGGAGGGAGAGGAGGAGGAGGAGGTGAAGAGAAGAGAGGGAATGATGAGAAGGAGTGAGGACGAGTGAGCAAGACATGGAGGAGGTTGCAGAAAAGATGTAACTGGAGGAGGAGCGGCAAAAAACTACAAAAAAGCAAAAGCGGTCGAGGAACAGATGGGGTTTTGTTAGTGTGTGTGTGTGTGTGTGTGTGGTTATATTCACACTGATACACACACCAGGTATTGATCTCTTATGATATAAACTGTGATGTTTGAGTGACTCAACTCTTCGGCCTCAGAACAAAGCTCTCTGAGTCAGCAGCGCTTCAGATATAACATTTAAAACAGAGTCACAGTGTGAAATAAAGTTTCACTGCCGATCCTCATCGGCCTGGATTCAGAAGAAGAAGAAGAAGAAGAAGAAGAAGAAGAAGAAGAAGAAGAAGAAGAAGAAGAAGAAGAAGAAGAAGAAGAAGAAGAAGAAGAAGAAGAAGAAGAAGAAGAAGAAGAAGAAGAAGAAGAAGAAGAAGTGCCATCTGGAGATTGTTTCTCCTCGGGAATCTGTTGTGAACGTCGGCAGGAGGAGAGCGAGCAGCGTTGGTTAAACGGTGACACCGACAGCTGCTGTGTTGTCTGAATGAGCCGCAGGGCTCTGGTGACATCACGGTGCCTTCATGCTCCATTCATGGAAATATGGAAATGATTTCAGTTAAAAGTAATGGAAATTTGAAAATATTTTTGGTTAAAAGTCAGAATTTTTTTTTTAAGTTATGGAAATTTGGTTAAACGTCAGGGAACTGGGGTTTAAAGTCATGGAGCTGCATTGGTCAAAATGTATGTATGTGTTCAAAACTAAATCTGATGGTCATAACATCGGCGTCGGTGAGAAAACGAGTTTCACAGGAACCCAAACTACAAGCTGACGTCAGGAATATTGTTGTTATTCCAGAATAAAGAGTAAGTAATCTGAATACTTGGTCGACGTGGTCGCCGTTAGCACCGTTAGCTGCTAGCTGCTAGCTGCTAGCTGCTAGCCGTCGACAGTTGTTTTTTGGTGCGAAGAGACGATGAAAACGATAGATGAGAGTTATGTAACAGTGTGTCAACCAGACGGGGTGTGTGTGTGTGTGTGTGTGTGTGTGTGTGTGTGTGTGTGTGTGTGTGTGTGTGTGTGTGTGTCTGGTACTTGGAAACCCAGTTCAATGCTTGTCTCCATGGCAACTGCATCTTCCTCCTTAACTGCCTCGCCTCACTTTTGTAGCCTCTTGTTTTTGTTTTTCATGTGCTTTTTTTTCATTATTGTTCTCGCCTCTCGTTCGCTCTCTCTCTCACACACACACACACACACACACACACACACACACACACACACAGGTGTCTAGGTCTCTTTCAATAAAGCATGTTCTCTCTCACACACACACTCATCGCGCATGAAGGCACTCAGGTGTGTGTGCGGTTACATAAACACACAAACGTGTGTTTGTCTTCATGTTCGCATGCTCTGTAATCATTTTATTATTATGATCGTGAACTGCAGCATTATTCATGCAACTACTGTCCAAAGCGGATCATATATGTGCTGCACGAGTGTGTGTGTGTGTGTGTGTGTGTGTGTGTGTCCTCCTCTCCTGCAACCCGATGCGATTAGAAAGCGAGAGGTGTCACTCTGCAGCATTTCACCAGGACGGAGGTTGTGAGGTCTGAATGCGATCACGATATCTGAGTTCTTGGTTGTGCGTCTCATGCAGCTGACTCGTGGTTCTCTAGGATGCTATGATGATAAAACACGGACTTTAAATACATTTTGCTAATCATACTTTTACTAAAAGGGTTCTGAATCTTTTAACTGGTTCTGAATCATCTGTTTTAAATCTCTTTGTGCTCAGAAACACTACCGCTTCTGTCCACAGGGACCGCCAGAACCAACACTGAATGAAAGTTCCTTTTAGTAGCTTTAAGTAAAGTTTTGAATGCAGGACTTTTACTTGTGGTATTATTACTTTTACTGTGAATGCTCTGAATACTTCAACAGTCGACAAAATAAGTGTTTTGTCTCCGAGCTCTTTGGCAGCTTTTATGTAAAACCATAGAAGAAGTGCGGTGAAGTCAGTGAAGTAGGGACACATCCTCTCTTTTCTCTCGGGGAGGGTTCAAAACATTAAAGTCTCTCTTTGTTTCTTTGATTCCAGAAAGTCAGTGAGAAGGTCGGAGGGGCGGAAGGAACCAAGCTAGACGATGACTTCAAAGAAATGGAAAAGGTAAACGCAAATAACTTGGAAAACAGATTTCTTTGCATAAAACCGACAAGATTCTTAGCCGGTGAGCTTTTGGTTGGTTGTGTAAGTGGATGTCGACAGAGCCAGGCTACCTGTTTCCCCCCATTTCCAGTCTTTATGCTAAGCTAAACTGCAGCTGGCTGTAGTCTTGTATCGGACCAATGTGAGAGGGGTATGAATCTTTACATCGAACTCTCTGCCTGAATGTATTTCCCAAAATGTTTATTTCCATTCATTGAAGAGCGACTTGCTTCTCGTCTGTCAACATGTATACCTACATTTAATCAACGTGAAGTAGCTTCACGTGCTCGTCGCTCACGACGTCCCCGATGTGCGTTTCCTCTGCAGAAGGTGGACGTCACCAGCAGAGCGGTGTTGGACATCATGACCAAAACTACAGAGTACCTGCAACCTAATCCAGGTATCAAACACACACTCACTGACGGCCTCGGCATGTCGAGTACCGCCAGTCGCTCATGATCTAACCCTCGCCGCCCTGCAGCGTCCAGAGCCAAGCTGAGCATGATCAACACCATGTCAAAGATCCGCGGGCAGGAGAAAGGACCCGGGTACCCGCAGGCCGAGAGCGTCCTGGGAGACGCCATGCAAAGGTTCGGACGGGAGTTAGGGGAGGAATCCAGCTTCGGTAAGTGAGAACGTACACAAAGTGTTAGTTTTTTTTGTTTGTCTGGAGCTTGTCTGGTATTCACAGTTTTCAGTTTGACTCAATTGCTGCAGCGATGGCGCATTTTTGTTCTATGAGGAAACGATTCTCTCTGTATTTCCCCTTCATCCCGTCCCTTCATCTCAGGTTTGTCGCTGATCGATGCCAGCGAGGCGATGAAGGAGCTTGGGGAGGTGAAGGACGCTCTGGACATGGAGGTCAAACAGAACTTCATCGACCCGCTGCAGAACCTCCACGACAAAGACCTCAAAGAGATACAGGTGAGTACAACGGCGATCATTGGTTCCATTGGTTTCCAATAAAAAACGTATTGGAGCGAGTTAGATGGCATGTAGCAGATGCTGAGTAGGAGCTCACTAGACAAAACCTAACAGGTCTCAGACATTCATCCTTTCCGCTCCCCTCACGCCTTGTTGTCCTGTCACTGCAGCACCACCTGAAGAAGATGGAGGGCCGCCGTCTGGACTTCGACTACAAGAAGAAGCGCCAGGGCAAAGGCCAGGACGACGAGCTCAAACAGGCGCTGGAGAAGTTCGACGAGAGCAAAGAGATCGCGGAGCAGAGCATGTTCAACCTGCTGGAGAGCGACGTGAGGACTTGTCTTTGATCATGTCTGTGTCATTTTCTATAGGCAGTGAATCTGCCAATTATTATCCAGAGTAATCAATCAAATGTCTTGTTTTGTCCAACAAGCAGTCCGAAAGCAAGCTGCTTGAAAAAGGACTTCAACGATTTATCAGAATAGTTGCAGATTGATCAACTGTTAGTTGACGATCACTTTTGCATCAATCGACTTCAATGTAGTTTGACTGCGTTGCGCGTTTAGTAAATGTGACAAAAAATATCATTTACAGAATGAAAAAGAGCAAAAAATCGGATATTGAACCTCCTTTTTAAACCACAATGAATCAGTATTTTTACTCAGCGATCCTGAGCTGTGGTCTGCCACGCCAGACCCGGACCCAGCACGGGTACAGAACAGGTTCCGCTGTTGGGAAACAGCGCAACCTGTTCACTGTGTGTGTGTGTGTGTGTGTGTGTGTGTGTGTGTGTGTGTGTGTGTGTTGCAGATAGAGCAGGTGAGCCAGCTGGCAGCATTGGTTCAAGCTCAGTTGGAATACCACAGCCGCTCTGCCGAAATCCTCCAACAGCTCTCCAGTAAGATGGAGGACAGGTATGTGATCTGTGTGCCTACCTGCGATGAAAGTAAACCAACGGAAAAAAAGATGGCGGCTAGACAAAACTTTTTTTGTTTTCTGGCCCTCCAGGATAAAAGAAGTGTCGGCCAAACCGAGGAAGGAGTACGCTCCGAAACCACGAATGGCCCTAGAGCTGCTGCCCCCCAGCGAGAGCCACAACGGCGGGATACACTCGGCCAAATCGCCCGGAAGATCACCAGGTACAGAGCCAGGCGAACTCACCGTGACATCACCCATTCATTTGTGGACGACGGTTTTCGAGCTTCATGTTTAGGCATTTATTTCGTCACCATCTTGGTTTTTGTCTGTCGGCATTTAGTCCCATCTCTGTCGCCATCTTGGTCCTTTGCGATCAGGCGGCAAACTCCAGTTCGGCTGACTGACGCCGATGCGAAAGAGTCGTAAAAGCATAGACTTCTATACAACCAGAGGAGTCGCCCCCTGGTGGTCAGGAGAGAGAATGCAGCTTTAACACATGAAGCATAGACTTCTATACAACCAGAGGAGTCGCCCCCTGGTGGTCAGGAGAGAGAATGCAGCTTTAACACATGAAGCATAGACTTCTATACAACCAGAGGAGTCGCCCCCTGGTGGTTAGGAGAGAGAATGCAGCTTTAACACATGAAGCATAGACTTCTATACAACCAGAGGAGTCACCCCCTGGTGGTCAGGAGAGAGAATGCAGCTTTAACACATGAAGCATAGACTTCTATACAACCAGAGGAGTCGCCCCCTGGTGGTCAAGAGAGAATGCAGCTTTAACACATGAAGCATAGACTTCTATACAACCAGAGGAGTCGCCCCCTGGTGGTCAGTAGAGATAATACAGCTCTTGGAACGTGTGCAAGGTACCGAGGTTGTCGCCTTGTAGAAACTCTACAGTCGCCCTTCATTTACAGTTCTTACACCTCTTGTGTCCGTCCCGTCACAGCCCCATTGGACCAGCCCTGCTGCCGAGCGCTTTACGACTTTGAACCAGAGAACGAAGGCGAGATGGGCTTCAAGGAGGGCGACGTCATCACCCTGACCAATCAGATCGATGACAACTGGTATGAGGGCATGATCAACGGTCAGTCGGGCTTCTTCCCCATCAACTACGTGGATATCCTGGTGCCGCTCCCTCATTAGGGATCCCGCCAACGACCCCTCGACCGATCCAGACACCCCGGGAAAAAAAAAACAGCCTGTACTTGCTTAAACTACAAAACCACGCCCTCCTTCTTCTTCTGTGCTTCTGTGCAATTCTGCTTTCACAAAACGATGAAACGATGGAGACGGGGGTGGATGAGACGAGGCGGTTGGACGGTGATTAGAGGAGGAGGAGAAGAAGAAAAAAGGGGGCATTGAGGATTTCCCCGTGGAGAGAGGGAACGAGAAGCGAGGGAGGGAGCACCGCAAAGCCCAATGAGGCTCCTGTCGGCTTGAGGCGCGTTGTATATGTACGTGCATGTTTGTGTCTGTAAGTGTCGACCTGTTCTTACTCTAAAGGCCGAGCCGGCGCAGAGCTCTGCTTGTCCGTTAAACTGCCTGACAGCTGTGTTTTGTAATGCTGTCTTCTTCTTCTCTTCTTAAGATCCTCGCTGTATACTTCTGACTTTTCTACCTTGACTTGCCTTCCTGTGCTCTTTCTCCAGCCCTCGATCTCTCAGCGACTGTCACGGTCTTCCCCTCTTTCCTGTCTTTTGTTTCTTCCGTCTCTTCTCGGCGAGCACTGCCTCTCAGCATGGCTGCGCTACAGTATGCAGGCCTCTAACCACCATCCAGAGCTACAGTACGTCACCCGCCGCTTTCGTTTGAGCACACCTGCCGTAACATACTCTGCCTTTCTTTTCTCACAGTCTCAGCTCAGTGGCTGTACGCATGAACCAGCCAAATCCAGACGTTTTGAGTGATATGAGCGCATCTTTGGATTAAAAAACACTATCTGCAATAAGTCAATTTTTACCGGGTGAAGAAGAACATTCGTGGTCGCCAGTTTATCTTATAAACAGGGACATTTTTAAGGGTTTGAGAGTCAGGAATCTTCATTTAACACGTCAATAAACAGGTCAGCTCAAGAGATTAACGGTGTTTTACTGGGAAGCGGCGGTACGCTAACGCCACCAGCACAGCTGTGTCGAACAGAACTTTTCATATGTTGGTGAACAGACAAGAGGGTTAATACGAAAAGATTGGGTGATTGTTTTTTTCTCTGTGTAGTTTTCTGACTTACCCATTCACAGTGTTTTGTGTGTACTGTGTGGAGTAGATGCTTGTCGACTCGTCTTATTTGTGGCTTTTTGCATGCAGGACCGTGTGAACAGTGGTTCTACGTTAAATTCCTGTTTTAATGAAGTCCTCCGCCTTGGATTACATTTGGGAAGACTGATGCTCAGAGTGTCCTACAATACATCGTCATATAATTCCCCCAGTGCCCTTAAAGGGACAGTTCACCCCCCAAAATCAGAACTACAACTTTTTCCTCTCACCTCATGTGTTATTTATCAATCTAGATTGTTTTGCTGTAAGTTGCTGAGTGTTGGAGATACCGGCCGTAGAGATGTCTGATTGATCGATAGCACTGCAGGTAAAAGGGAGCAACATGTATTTTAGGTTTTGGGGGTGACCTTTGGGGGTGACCTGTCCCTTTAAGTCCACTCAACGTTCTGCAACCTTCAGAACGATGAGGTCACTCACATTGAAGCATGACAGAGCCGTCCGCCGTTGTCTATTATGAACGTTGCCGTCACTGCCGCATTGCATTGTCGGACATATATAGTGTCCATTATTACACGCTCCTACAACACTGTAAAATATAACTTATTTTGGATTATTGGAAACTCCGCATTCAATTTAAGGAACCTTAAAAACAACATGATATGACCTTTGTCTACAGTTTAAACAAAGTGCTTTTGGACCTTATAAACACTCAGAAGAGTTCTCATATGTTCTGAACCTTCCAGAACCGTCCACACACACACTGAAGCATCAACACAAGATTTTGAACCCTTCAAATATGCTGATAGTGCATAAAATTTCTGATTTTTTCAGTTGGATCCCATTCTAAACAATTTTATGTTACAAACCACTAAGTATGCGTCACATTCAGTATAAAGTGGGACTTGTTCAGTAGATATACTGCGACTCCACAACAGTTATATGTGTTTGTACATATCGGAAGTGTTCGTGCTAGCTACGAGATAAATATGTGTTTGTACATATCGGAAGTGTTCGTGCTAGCTACGAGACGAGATGGACCGGCAATGGAAATGTTGAAGCAATGTTAAAAGATCCGTTCAAATGTGTTGATCTGTTCTTATGTCTCGTCGGTCGTTGTTCAAACGCAGCGTAGCGCTGAAGAGCGTATGACCGTTGCAATGGGCGTTCGGTGTGGTTCTGGGTTCACAGAGACGGGACGGCTGCTCTGGTGCCAACATATGGAAGTCAATCACCTTCATTCTGGGCCTCATTTACCTCGCTTAACATTTCCTAAATGTAAACTGAAACATAACGGGATATTTGACGTGTATCGTCAAACTAAAAAGGGTTTCTTCCTCCCAGGCATCGTTTAGCACGTTGTCAGACATCAGCAGGAGTCTGTGCCAGATGTGGCTAACCAGCTAGCCGTTCGCTTCACATTCCCGTACTTGCAGCGTTAAGCGGGGTACTTAAAAGTATGCAGTGCCTGAATAGTGAATACCTCATCCTAAATGCAAGAAAAGTTGCGTCTTTTGAATTATTTTAGGAAGCGTTGGTTTAAAGCTCGGCTTACACACAAAACGTTTGTACTTTGCATTATTTTTGTCTTCTACCTTTTCTTTAATAGTCATATTTCACAATGACAGCCACGCTCATGTTTAGTAGGCAACGGCTTTACGGGCGCGAACCGGACCAAACTTCTGTTTTAACCAAAATTAAACGAATCTCACAAATGTGTACTTAAGTGGACGGTTATGACTAAATCTCAAAACCTGTCTTTTTTCCCCCACTTCCCTGATTCATACTCAGGCCGTTGACCCAAAATCTGCCGCTGCATGATGGAAAGTCTGAAAATAGCTCATGAGTAGCTTGTAACTTGTTTCGATCATTTTAAACGTGAAGGTATGAGGTTTCAAAGTATTCTCAGAATTTTTACAGTACCTTTTGGTGTTTAAAAATGTACTTCTCCTTAATTTTTTTGTGTATTCTGAATATTCAACACAGTTTATGATTATAGCCATGAAATGGGTCGCATAGTTGACAATAGTAATAATTTAGCAGGTTTCCAGCAGGGATTTTATTTTTAACTTTTGAACAAAGTGTTTGGTTGGATGATGGGAAGGTTTAAGCTATAAAGGTGTTTTTGACACAACCAGTAATAACAAGCAGAGATTCATTATAATCTATCTTCAGTCAATAACCGTTGAACACCAAGGCAATAAATGACGATCTGACGATAAAATGCAGACGGCAGAGTTGCTCTGAAGGACAACTGTGGATGTAAAGAGCCGTAAAAACTTGGACATCTCTTCTTTTGCCAAAGCACATCGACGCGAGAGCAACATTACAATCGGAAACAAACCAACTTCCAGCAGGTTGTTGTGAAAGCCGTGGCTTTGAGCCAAACTGTGTCTTTTCTTTTTCTGAGACCCTCCTGTGGAAAGTCTGTGAGCTGCATGCAACTGAACCGCTGTTTGGGAGGACTTTCCAAATAAACATGGGGAGATATTTGTCCTGCTAGAGCCTATGTTCACTTTTTTATTTAATATAATCTTTTGACATGCTAATGCTATCTATTCGTATAGCACTCCTCTCCAAATTACAAAGTGCTTTAAGACTTTTTTTAATTTTCTCATTGAGAATCTTCTTTTATTTGTGGTTTCTTTTGTGCTGATTTGCCCTCTATGGCGACGTGTATTCTAACCTCAATGAGGGACTTGTACAGTGTTGCGCTCCACTTGTTCCCCTCCTCCTGTTCACCTGAATGAGAGTCGGACCTCGGCCACGTTACCTGCCTCGGTTTGTGGGATCGGGCAGAGCACCACGAACCAAAACCTGCAGACTGAAAGCTTCAGCTCCGAGAGCAGATCCAGTCCCGTTGGTTCAGCTGAACTTCAGAAGAGTCCCATTATCTTGAGATGAGGTATAATGGCATTTAAAAGTTAAAGGAGTCATTTTACATTAATCTATAAAATAGTAATTCACACACTTATCTATGATTGCCTCCTTGAATCAACCGTTTTGGAAAAACTTTTATTGTTATTCACTGTCTTACTGAAGAAGATTGAAACCACCTTTTGTGTTTATTATGAAGCCAGTTAGCTTAGCATAAGCCAGTTAGTTTAGTTTAATGAATGGTTGAAGTAAGAGTTTAATATTTTGGGAAATATTAACACTTATTTTTTTGGTTGTGATTTAAATGAGAGGATTTGAAACCACAAAGCCATTTAGCTTAGCATAGCGCAACGCTTGAAGAAATGAATTAACTGGTTGATGGAAGAGTTTGACATCTTGGGACATAAATAAATAATATTTCTTTACGACCATTTGAAGATTGAAACCACTCTCATGTCTGAACATCAAATAGGAAGCTGGACTACAACTTTTTTTGTAAGTTCTTATGAGCAATGAGATAGTCGTGCTCTCGGGGCTGCTTTGCTTGCGAGACACAAACAGTCTGCATTATGAGACGTGGCCTCGGTCCGGCCTCTGGTACATTATACTGTATGCCTTGTGGCTGTGTATAAAATAGCCCTCATGCCTATGGAACCTGGTGTCTTGTGGCGAGACGTGTGTATGCGAGAATACACTTTGTTGATATTTATTTACGTACGTATGTATTTATTTATTCCTGCGTCCTATTTATTGATACGGCACCTGTTGCGTATTTGACGATTTGTCGATACATCGGTGCGTGACGTGGACGAGGGGAGGATGGAGGGGTATTTTGGGTGTTGGGGTGCGTGGTCGATGGCAAAATCTAGCTGTGAACTAATTTATTGTTGCTCTCCTCGTATTGGACGATGATATAATCTAAGACCACTGTATGTATAACTGCTTGTCGTGAAGATGATCTACAATGTAATGACAATAAAGAATTAACACTATGAGAAAAAAAAAACACTTCACATGTACTTTCTGTGGGATTACTTTTGTTTTTACATTTTATTTGTGCCGATAAAAAGTGTTTATTTTATTTACCTAAATGTTCTACATCTCAATATATTGTGTTCGTAGCCTATTTCTCATGATTAAAACATCAGAATTCAGTGGTGGGTGTACTTTTCACTACGTTTACTTTTCAAATTAAGATTTTACAAACAGAACATGTCATAAAATATGACCTAGTGTTACAGATTAAATCCCAAAAAAGTGTGTGATGTACTACACAGGCCTAATATATCAAAAATAAATAAAGAAAAATACATTATAACACAATATCCACTCTGCATTATGGGTTGTTGTTTTTAAACGTTAGATACTTTCAGTACATTTCTTGTGGTTTTACTTCTGTGCTTGTTATATATGTTTTTACAGCTAAACTTTTACTTGTATCTTGAAACTGTTGTATTACTACTTCAGTAGCCTCACGTGATGTATTTAATACTTCTTCTATACCTCCTCTACAAGCCGTATACTATCCAGTAAAAACAATGTCCCTCAGTACCTCTAATGGAGATAATGGTAATCATGAAAGAATTATTATACTTTATTTGCATTTGCCCAAAATGCAGCACAAATGTGCCTCAGAAGGCTTTTCAATCGGCCAACAGACGACCTCCTCTTGACTGTGAAATGTTTGTTGTTTTTTTCGTGTGCAATGAGCCAAAATGGCCGCCGCCGGCGCTGTGGAGACGTTTCCCTCCCGCTGCCGTTTGGTTTCCCTCCTTTCGCAAATTTACATATGAGGCGTTCAAGTGATCCTAAAAGAAATCGAACTTTACCCCGCACGAGCAGCAAAATGTGACCTTTTTTGGGAGAAATAAAGTATATGTGTCATTAATGTGGTATAAAAATCCACCCAATGACGCGTGTCGTTTTGTGTGATGTTTTATTGTTGTTTACAGGTGAAAATCCAGCGTCATGGAAGAGTGAAGAGGAGGAATTTGTATTTACGTGAAAGAAATGGTGATGAAAAAAATAAGTGCTAACGTGTTGTGTGACAGCTGCATATGGTATTACTTCCTGTTGAATTCAGCACGATGTATTGTGTGAAATACTAACTCGCTTTATTCATTTGTTTGGGAGGTCAGCGGGATATATGTACATTTTCGAGGACAATTAAAAGCAGCAAACGGCTTGACCCACTTTTCACACACGCCACGGGAACGTTTCATACGCTTGGTCAAGCTCGATCGGAACAACAGAGTAGACCGGAAATACAATAGCTTGCCTTCAAAATAAGACATAAACTAAAACAACTCGATACGCACAACAAAAATATGTAACATATTACAAACATGAAACGCGTATGTAAAGTCTCAGTTACATCGTGGGCGTTATATATATGGTGTGTGTTGGGAATATTCACAGAAAATGCACGAAATTAATTTCCGCCGAGACGATGAGAACTTTATTTTCCAAGTCTCGCCCGGAAGTCGTTACGTTTTCACTCTAGCAAGCTTCACGCAGGTTTCCGCGTGTTGATACTGAAGAGAGAGATAGAGAGGTTCGAAGGAGAAACAAGTTTTTCGCATCTCAGAGACCCAAATTCAGGCCGAAACCAGAGGAAAATGGACATGAAGAAGAGGGTCTCCTTAGAGCTGAGGCACCGGTCGCCGACGGAAGTGAGTAGCCCGCTTTCAGGTTGTTGTTTTATCGGCGTAGCGTTACATCAAACTTGACCTGCGTGGAGAGAGAGAATCGGTGATGGCGAGCACATGGCAGGACGTCTGCAAGCTGCAGGGGGAAAGTGCTCACTCGTAACGTGAACCTTTCAGCGTCCAACGCGAAGCAGCGAGCCGATGTAAAGTTTAGAAACGGTTCTCAACGGCTACCACAAAAAGACCTTTCCGTTACAACCGGAGCGTCCTCTAGTGCGTAGCCGAATACCGCCTCGTTTCCGTGTTTTACGTCCACCTTTTTGTTTAGCTTATTTCATCACAAACTGCTCACAACAATGTAATTATCGTACATGAACGACTCGTGTTGAAACGGAAAGTTGCACGCGCCTCCTGCTCGCGCTCCGAAACACACACGCATATATCCGTGACTCCCGGACCCGGCTAATGTCTGGAGCTGCAGTATTTCTAACTTGTATATCTACGTATATATATTTTCAGCCAAACCGGTAACTCTACACGTTTGAAAACAACGTATTGTATGGTATTCGCGTAGTTTACGAGAACGTAATGTGTAAAAAAGAAAGCTAAATATTCGTACGTTTAAAAAAACGACTCGTCACGATTTCTCTTTAACGTTTAACGCTCGTGCGATGCAGGAAATGCGTCATTGTTTTTTTTTATCTTTCTCGCAGTTAATTTTTTTTTATTAGTTTAAACTACAACCAACATCATATTTTAGCTTTCTGACGTGACTCTTAAGTTGTTAAAAAAAAAAAAAGGATATTTTTTTAAATAATCTTTTTTTTTTAATGCCGTTGTTATCGTCGCCGCTCCGGGGATTAGCCGGAGCCCCAGCGCGCTGTTGAGGGCGCGCAGCCCGCGTGCTAAAGCGGCTACTTCGCCGTTTCGCTTGTTGTGCTAAAGTGGCATCAATTCATAAAAAAACTAAACTACAAAGAACCGAGTTGCTTCCCTTCGCACTCCTGTATGAGCTGCTCTATAATAATACGGCTGATTTGGTGAGGGAAAGTGGCGTCGCGGCGTCACACGTGTCGAGGGTTTATAAACAGTCGCGGCCGGGAAAACTCTTGCGCGCTCTCGCGCTAGTGCGCGTCCTCGTGGGAGGATGAGTGCTGCTGTTGCAGCCTGTAGGTTTGGTCTCATTAGCATATGTATTTGATACCATTATCTAATATGTTATGCACTTCATCATGGAAATTATTCCGGCTGTTGTTTTTACCACTGTTACAGATCATTGCACTATTTTATTAATTTAATATTATCCTTTTTTTTCAGATTTAATATTGCTTTACCGGTGTGTATGAATGCAGCTGAATACTTAATAATCAATTTTAAATAAGTGTGGGACGTTTTAATATCTTAAAATAATCATGAGAAGAATCTTTGTGTATATACGTGTGTGTGTGTGTGTGTGTGTGTGTGTGTGTGTGTGTGTGTGTGTGTGTGTGTAAAAACTTGTACTCTGCAATAAAAATGTTTAAAACTGCCTTCTGCTTCTTCAGGTGCAGGAGCTGGTTCTGGACAACTGTCGCTCCGGCGAAGGAAAGATTGAAGGAATCACAGAAGAGTTCTCCAACCTGGAGCTGCTCAGCCTCATCAACGTCGGCCTGACCAGTGTAGCAGACATCCCCAAGCTGGACAAACTCAAAAAGGTGAGAAATGCAGCGGTCAAAGTCCTGTGAATGTGTTATATTCATGTGTTCATGACGTTCATTTACGCTGAGTTTGAAATAATGAATCTGCCTTTAAAAGAAAGAGGTTCAAAGTATAAGCAGCATACATACAGGCATCTGTATAAATGTTTATTTTTAAAATCAAACGATTGTCTAAGATATTTTGGATTCTTTACCATTTTATTTTAGTGCTCATAATACTAGTTTATACATACCAACATTCTCTCTGTACGTTTCTCCGCTGTGGGACTGATGAAGGATTATCAGATTCTAACAGTTTGACTTTTAAACAAGTAATTAAGATAGAAAACAGAAACTCTTTTGATCCCAATTATTGTTATTAAAAATCACTTTAATGTGTCTGCAGCTGCTAATTTGTTTCCACCAGGAAGTGACATAAACCCTCCTCCTCCTTCTCTTCCTCCTGCAGTTGGAGTTGAGTGACAACAGGATATCGGGCGGTCTGGAGGTTCTGGCCGAGCGGCTGGTGAACCTGACGCACCTCAACCTCAGCGGGAACAAGTTCAAAGACATCAGCACCCTGGAGCCGCTGGTGGGTGGAGTCACGGCGCCAGAATACTGAGAATATGTTGTTTTAATAAACCTCTGTGGGCTTTCCACCGCGGGAAGCAGATTTGATATTCCTTTTGTTCAATTTAAGCCCAAAAGAAACGGGAGTAGAAACACCGGAAAGTAGTGAAAACCTCCACCAGGGTGTGAGGAGTGACGATGAGGAGGCTGTAACCTTCCACACCGATGCATTCTGGGTAATTTCTGTTGCCTGTTCCTCCTGCGTTGGGTTAACGTCGCTTCACCCCCCCCCCCCCCCTCGCCTCAGAAAAAGTTGCCCCAGCTGAAGAGCCTGGACCTGTTTAACTGTGAGGTGACCAACCTGGCCGACTACAGGGAGTCCATCTTCAAGCTCCTCCCACAGCTCACCTACCTGGACGGCTACGACATCGACGACTGCGAGGCGTCCGACTCCGACGGCGAGGGAGATGGCGTGGAGGACGACGACGATGAAGAGGGCCTGGGTAATAAACGACAACTCTTTTCATATTGAATCAAACGTCCTCATGAAGCAAGACGAGAACCTCGCCTGAAATGTCCCTCTGGGTTTTTTTGCGTTGCAGAGGGCGAGTCGGAGGACTTTGAGGAAGAGGAGGAAGAAGACGAGGAGGACGTAGTGGCCGAAGAGGAAGACGATGATGACGACAGTAACGACGAAGAGGTGAGGCCAACGATGAAGGTTTCAGTTTAATTAATGACTCCTTGAATTAAAGGGCCAGCGTCAAGTATTACATTTATTATTGTGTGTATGTATTTATTTATATAGTATGTATCAGTCTTGAGACTGAGAATGTTTTATTTTTTCGTTGTGTAAAATATTTTCATTCGCTTTTTTATTTTTGTCTTTATTTGGACTAAAGTACAACAATACATTTTGAGAAATTACATTTTTACAGGATTAAAATGAACTCGTCGCCCAATGAGGTTTTTACTGTGGAGCCTGAAGGCATCATGACCAACAACAATCTGATTTAAGTTACTTTAAGCTACAGTGTGATTTAAGTTACTTTAAGCTACAGTGTGATTTAAGTTACTTTAAGTTACAGCGTGATTTAAGTTACTTTAAGCTACAGTGTGATTTAAGTTACTTTAAGCTACAGTGTGATTTAAGTTACTTTAAGCTACAGTGTGATTTAAGTTACTTTAAGTTACAGTGTGATTTAAGTTACTTTAAGCTACAGTGTGATTTAAGTTACTTTAAGTTACAGTGTGATTTAAGTTACTTTAAGCTACAGTGTGATTTAAGTTACTTTAAGCTACAGTGTGATTTAAGTTACTTTAAGTTACAGTGTGATTTAAGTTACTTTAAGCTACAGTGTGATTTAAGTTACTTTAAGCTACAGTGTGATTTAAGTTACTTTAAGTTACAGCGTGATTTAAGTTACTTTAAGCTACAGTGTGATTTAAGTTACTTTAAGTTACAGTGTGATTTAAGTTACTTTAAGCTACATTCTGATTTAAGTTACTTGCTCCTGCGTCTTTCTGGTGTGTGTTCATGTTTTGATCCCGTTGAGCTGCGTGAATGTTCACTTCCTCTCCCGCAGGAGGGCGAGGTGAACGGAGACGTGGACAGCGAGGACGACGACGAGGAAGACGATGATGACGACGGTCAGTAACAGAGTGGCTCCTCCTCCTTTTTAAAATAATTACTGTTTGAGAGGAACTTGTCTCTTTTTAAATGAATCACAATCTCACGCTGATGTCCTGCAGACGAGGACTCGTCTCCGGCTAAAGGAGAGAAGAGGAAGAGGGAGCCTGAAAACGAAGACGAGGACGACGATGAAGATGATGATTAAGGACCCACAAACCCCATCATCACCCACTCTGACCTCTCGTCCATTGACCCCACCCCCATCTCCCCCAACCAGTGCTCGCCCTCCTCCCCTCCCACTCGACTCCCGGGCTGCGTTCCATTTGTGAATCCGGTCTCCTCCCACCGAGCCCTCGGCTCCTCCCCCAGACCTAAAAAACACAATCTGTTTTCTTTCTTTAATAGAAATCATGTCCTCAACACCTCAGGACACAATCCCCCTCAGAAAAGCTCCTGGCTGCTTTCTTGGGCGTTTTTTGTGACTCAAACTCTCCTTTCGTCCGGATTTCCGACGGTTGTCGTCTATAAAAATGTTTTTTCTCGGAGCAGGAAGTGATGGGATGTTTTTGTTTTCAGCACACGGGGAAAGAAACAACTAAAGAGAATCAACAAATTCACATTTTAGGAGCAGGAACCGGCGAGTTTTTTTGTGTTTTTTTTTTTGTTTGCAGAATTTCTGTATTGTTGAATTTATCAGCAGAATAATTTCCCAAGAATATTAACCGGTTTTTATATAATTTTTGATGAACTGATTGCGATTAAAATGTAATTTTCACAAACGCCTCTTAAACTCTTAATGTTTAAACTTATTGATTTTGTAGATTCTGACTTCGGGCCTGGGGGAGAAAGAATTCCTACTCAAACGGGTAACAAGTGAACGCATCTCCGGTCACCAGAAGCTTTAAAAAAAAAAGTCACCTTGAGTTATATCTGCAATATTCAATATATTTTCGTGACAATGGAATGAATATTTTTGTAAACAACGGAGCGTTAAAAAAAAAATAAACGACAAGTTTTGAGTCTGTGGAAGGAGCCGGAACACAAGAGGCTCATGGGAGGAAACGGCAATTACTTTGGAAACTCAAATGCCAAAAACCAAACTCCTCCCCCTTTTTTTTTACAATTTTTTTTCTTCAAACCACCTTTCCTCTGACATCACAGCTCTGGGGCGAACCAGCGTCTGTGACATCACGACGGCCTCTGTGATGTCATCAACGGACAGTCCATCGTGGTCAGAAAGGACCCCCCCCCCCCCACTTCAGGGCCGAGCGCGCTCAGGGCAAACTGTGTTCTCTCTCTTTTGCCAACGGAGCTTTTTAAAAGAAATATTTTTTCAGAGAAATTGTTTTTTTTTTGTTTAATTTTGTATGGTTGTCCGGGGAATCTCTTCATCTCTCTCTCTCTCTCTTTCGCTTCAACTCCCTCTCTCTCTCTCTCTCTCTCTCTTTCTCTCTCTCTCTCTCTTTTTCTGCTCAGAGATCCAGTCGATCCTCCACACTCACACCAACTAGTTTGACGTTGTTTTCTTTTCTTTCTTTTCTTTTTTACTTTCTGTAAGTTAAAGGAAAAACAAACAAAAAAACACACACACAAAAAGGACTTTGTAAATAAAATCTTAACATTTTGCTCCCGTTGTCTCTCCTCTCTGTCTGATTGTGTTACTGCTGACCTTGAAGTCTGCAGCGGATTCAACGTCCACACATCTGTCAAACAACAAGCTGCAGTAAAGAGATGGGATCTGTATTTACGTCTAGAGTTTGTCATTTCTTGGGAAAAGATTACAAACTTGTAGAAGATAATATGCATTAATTTAAAGAAACATGCAACTTCCGCATCAGAAAATAAAGGGCGAAGAGGCTGAAGCCTCCATAGGTTTTTAAAAGAAGGATATGAGGTCTCTTAGCCGTAATCTACATAAATCTGTTCATAGCAGAAGCTTTTTCAAGGACATTTTAGTGACTAATAGTTTAAGAAACAAAAGATTTAGAGAGCTGTTGTCGGTCCAACCCTCCAGACGAGCGAGATCGCCGACTAAGAGTCAAGTTTTCTACAGAAAAACCATGTTAACTAAACTTTAGGACGAAGTGTTGCAGTGGCGGAGTTTGTCCACCAGAGGGCGACAGGCAATAACCGACAAATACAAGGAACAGGACGTAGGAAATGTTCATATACACACAAATAAAATGATCAAGCTCTTTATAAATGAAATATGTATGAGCCTACTACACTTTTAAACTACTACAAAGAAAATAAACCAAATGAATCATGAAGAGGATTACGAGGACAGGGAATATTCAGAATAAAATAAATCTGATCGCATGTGACCAGATGACGTTTATACTTTCAATTTAGTCAAAAAGATGTATGCGCTGTTCTGCACTTGAGTTTGAGAAGCAATTATATATTAGTTCTAATTTAAGAGAGATCCTACTTTAGTTCTGAACCTTATTTTGTAATAATAATCTTACACTCGGATAGAAAGCAAATCCTGATATTTTCCCAAAAAACAGGGTTTCAATGCAATGGGAAGGAATGCGGCACAGGTGTAAACAATGAAGGCAGCACAGGTGAAGGGAATTCACAACCAGGGACAACGACGGGGCCAGGAAGTGCAGGAACACAGAGGACTTACCTGAGACTAAAGGCCGAGGCGTTACAGCCAAATGGGTGAGTTTTATCATTAAGTGTGGCTTCAACCGCATGGGGTCATAGACCCCATGCTGCAAGCCAACTTTATGTTCTCCTGCGGGCTTATTATTGCTTATTATTATCAAAAGTTTGGACCGCTACTCCTCCCACAGCGTTGCCAGCACATGCGTCAAAATACATCAAAACGTGCGGCTTGCACGGGAATCGTGAGCTATGACTTTTCTAAGAGATTCGCCCGGCCGTTTTCCCGAAAATCGCAAAACCGCGAGAAATTTTTCCATTGACTTTGAATGGGGTTTCGCCACAAAAAAAGCAAAAAAACACTCATCTTTGTGCCCATAGTGACTCGCCATAATAGGAGGTAGAGAAATAAATTAAAGTTTAAAACGTCGACAAAAGGCTTGAGTTCATTTGCCTAATTGGACATTTTTTGATAGCTAGTACAGTGTTCATGTAATTGTTTTAGTTTTAGTTATGTTTTTTTCCCGCCTTTTCTCTCTTTTACATGAGTGTGTATTGCGCAGCTCAGAGTGTGTGATGTCATACTGAGAGGGCAGAGCGACGTCAGTTCTTGTGGGAATTTTTTTTTTAAATTTGCCGTAAACTCCGTACCGTGTACTCTTTGGGCATAATTTATAGCTCAAAACGTTGGAAATCTTGTCTTCTGTCATAAACTGCGGTCGATAGGAATCCAACAGATTCAGATGTCTTGAAATCGGACTGAATGTGAGAGCAAGTCCACCTCGCTCTTCCATCCACCGCCATGTTAAATCTCCCTCCAAAACCACTTCTCCCCTGAAGCTCGTACCTGATTTGTAAATCGCCCGTACAGACACATGTTTTATCGTACAGACTCACCAGTCACAGTATCTGTTTATCAGGTCTTCCTAACGCTCAATATGCGATATCGAAGCAATAGTGGCTTTTAAAGTACCATTTTTTTTAAAATAGTTTGAAAGGAGTTCCACAGCATTTAGGTCTATTAAGCTCAGCGTAAGGAAGTCCCTTTGAAGTCATCACTATGGCAACCTTTGATCTAACGACCCACAGGTGTTCTCGTTAGGGCAGTTTAACAGACACTTACACACGCACACACAACACAGATGACTTCTGTCTCTCTGTCTGTTTGTCTCACACACACAGACACACATACACACAAACAAACAAACAAACAAACAAACAAACAAACACATACACACACACAAACAGACACACACACACACAAACTCACACACAAAGACGTTTACGTGTGTTTTATATTGTGTAGTTGTCAACACTGTGATCATTAATAAGGTCATATGATATTTCATATACGTTTGTGTGTGTTCAGGACGTTCAGTAGTTTATTTCCTTAAGTCCACAGTCCAGTCTGCCTCTAATCAGTCTGCTGGCGCTCACTTGGTCACCATGACGACGGCACCACACAGGTGCTTCATATCAGCCAATCAGTTTAACACACAAACCAACTCAAGTGCTTTGGAGGAGAGACGGGCGTCAGAAACAAAAGCTATATATTGCGACGTCTTACGGCAGTAGTAGCCACACTTTCAAAATTTCTTGCGAAATTTTCTAGTTTACTCTGGGATCACAAGGCCCCGTTTACACGAGGGGAGAACACATATATATTCATGCGGTTTGGCTTTTCATTGACACGAAAACAGAGATTTTATCACGGAAAACGATCATTTCTAAGAACTCCGGCCAAAGCGGAGCTCTATGAAAACTCTGTTTGCGTGTTTGGTGGCGTGTTCATGCGGGTTCATGTCAACAGAAACCTTTTGGAAAACGATCATGTGTGTACGACGTTATTTTTGAAAACGGAGGGGCAGAAATATTTGTTTCCATAAATACTCGACCACGTGTGAATGTGGCCTGAGATAATAGCTCAGGAGTGACCGCCGTGTTAGATGCAGAAACCCATTTTTACATTGATCGAAAAATATTGAAAAAATGAGGGAATTAAGGTCCAATTTGACCCTTTGGGCCTGTTTTGGCCTCAACTTGCTGCTTGGCCCTAAATGTTAGGTAGTTCATACTCAGAAGGCCCTATTTGAATGTGAATAGGACCCACATCTCTACCTTGATTTTAAAGTATAAAAATCTCACGAAAAAATTGGCGGGAAATATTAAAAATGTCATTTGGGACAAGTTCTGCCAGCAGGGTTGGTTAGTTAGAGTTCTGGCATTTGAGCGAGGAAGCTGAAAATCTGACTACAGAACCTTCTCAAATTCTTGGTCACTGGTATGAAAATGGAAATGATTGTGCATTCTTTTTAATTATCAGACAGTAATGATCTGTCTGTGTTTTCTCATGTATGTGCCCACATACTGTATTTATGGTTTACGGTAGAAATGACAATTTCTACCATTTTGGTGAGGACAATTGGACAAAATGGTCGGCCGTATTAATTTAGTGTAATCGGCCGTTTTCGATTATAAAGGTACTGACTTTCCTCACACAAATTTACAGAGCTGAGATTGCCCTTTTTTAGAGTTCCCTTAAATATTCAAAAATCAGACTAAGTAAACTGACAGGGAGAAAAGAAAACAGAAGTTAAAATGGCTTATCTTCCTGTGTTCCCAGCAGAGTGACCTCTTTTCCTGGAGGATTTTTTTTATCCATCCAGTTTGCTTGAAACTCTGCGTACATGGTGGTCTGTTCCCATGTATGTCTCCTCGGAAGTTTCAGTCTCCTCGCCGAGAGCACACTGGACATATGGTTTTGGTGAAAGTGAACATTTCTGCTATTTTGGTTGGGACAATTGGACAAAATAGTCGACCGTATTAATGAAGTTGAAATGGACTGAAACAGTTTACTTTCTTCCTCATATGGTCTGCAATGAACTGCTTATCTCTTATCTCCTCTTCCTCTGCAGCTCCACAAGGGGGCACAACAGCCTTTCAGACACTTAGTGTCAACCAAGTACTGAAAACTTTATCACAGGATGTAACAAAACCTGAGTGTGTATATTTAATTGTAGGATTGTGTGTGTTCATTGGATTATTGATTACAAGAGACATTTAAAAACCTATGAAACTTTTCCTTGAAAGAGGTTCGTGCACACAGAATGCTGACGCAGTGAAATGTGCTGTTGTCCCACGTTTATGTTGAAAAGAAACTTGGGCAAGATTTCAACACTCATATTGCTCGACCTGAACAAATGAAACAAGACGCTGGAACTTGAATGCTGAAGCGTTTATTGTTGCAGTAAAGTTAAGAGCTTGTGTTTGCAGGTTGTCATGAAGCAGACTGGTCCACCTGCAGCTCAGCTGATCAGCTGTCCATGTCCACACTGATGGACAGCCTGAAAGCAAACATCAGCTGCTGATGATCACTTTCTCTTCACGCACACAAAGTCATTCTTCCAATGGCAGCCGAAATCGTTCCACTTTCCCCACTCTGGAAACAGGAAAAGGTTGATTATATGTTTACATTTCCTGCTGTGAGCAGACAGATAATGAACTTCATGAAGGAACATTTTAGTCCTAAAGTGATGAAAGTCTCATGAATCTACAGGCTGGTGAAACTTGTTTGTATGTGAACTTTGTATAAAAAAGATATTTTTATATAATCTATGTTCCCTTACGCTTAAAATTTGCCTGGATGCAGGTATGGAGTTGTTTCACATTGTTTGGTTCACCGGTATGCCAGTTAGTGTACTTGAGTTCACTTCCATCCGGGTACTTGAACACATCCTGAAGAACACAAAGGTGAGGATCAGTGATGACATGTGACACATTCTGCTGCATGTATCGTCCACCAGGGTCAATGACACGTCAATGCTTACCCCGGATTTTTTGCCTTCAATCCAAAAAGATACAGGCTTAAAAGGATTGCGATAATAAAAACTCATACACATCACTTGATGGTTCTCATCTTCATTGAGTACTGACATCAGGTCACTGTCCATACGGTTGCAGCGCTCCTGAAATCAGAAATGTGAGAGAATATTAGTCTTCACCAGAACATATAAGACATGACAAGGATGAATTCATATTTTTTCTCCCGTGTGTGTGTGTCTGTGTGTGTATTTTATCACCTTTGCGTCCTTGTTAGTTGTTAGAAACCTGAAGTATTTCATACAGCGAGAGCCTCCAAAGCGGATCCATCCAGGTTCGTCACATGGTGAATCTTTCAACTTTGTGCATATCTCCTGAGGATTAACTGTAGGAACACAAGAGCATTCATGAACAAGTTTATTTAGTTTTAGTTGAGTAGTATTTAGCTGGTAGTTGTGCACTTACCGGCGCTTAGTGCTGTCACAGTGCTGATGATGCCCACCAACAGCAGGACAGCAGTGAACACAGCTGGATGCATGACTCAGACCTCAATAACTCTTAATGCTCCTCAGCTGGAATACGACCTGGACATGTGACAGTTTGAATGTAGAAGAACAGAAATGCTTCATGTGGTTAAGATAACATTATCTCATCTCTCCAAGAACAAAAACGGTAATCTTCTCTCTCAGAACTCAGAGTTGCTGGTTGACCGATGCCTCTATCTGTTACTAATGAAAGAGACAAACTGAGTGATGGAGGCAGCGTCAGACCAGCAACTCCTGTGTTCTGTAAAGTTTACTCACCACAGATGTGTTCTGGCTTCTCGTTGCTCGTCTGACTGTCAGGTGGATCTTCTTCTCTCTCTTATACTCAACTCTCATGCCCTGTGGACAATGTCAATGTTCTCCCAACGTCCCCAAATGGATCATTTCCATGTGATTATCAGAATAAACAGTCACAAAGCGTTCCCATGTCTCTGAGAGACAGACTCTTGTTTCAGGACTGAGAACAAAATTCATCAGAAACTCTCTTCAGCCGAGTTGAGCTTCTGTTGTTTCCCCAGAGACTGATGTCAAAATATCCAAACTGTCACTTTCAGTGTGTTTTCAGCAACAACATTCTCTGAATACTCTGGTCACATAAAATACAGAAGTACTGTAAATGTATTTCTTTATGTCAGAGCTAATTCAGCCTAAACCCAGTTGGGTCCAGTTTGGGTCTTTTCCAGCTCTCTGACCCAGAAGTGACCCTTTCTTGTTTGAATACCGTCCCTAACAGAGTCTTTCTCCCTCTGTTGACACGATGAAGTCTGTATTGAGTTCACTTCAGGTGAGTGACATCACCTCTGGCCTGGAAAATGTTTAAAGAACATTTGAATTCACTCCCTTAATATATTAAGACTTTCAGAGCTAGAAGCAGTTCATGACGATGAGAAGCAGGAAAGACAGTTTAGCAACACTCAATATTTAAAGTTGAAGGGTGTGGAT
This sequence comes from Clinocottus analis, assembly GCF_023055335.1. Classification (NCBI taxonomy): domain Eukaryota; kingdom Metazoa; phylum Chordata; class Actinopteri; order Perciformes; family Cottidae; genus Clinocottus; species Clinocottus analis. The sequence goes on along the minus strand of NW_027175943.1, from coordinate 1,035,221 downwards.
GGCAAATATCCTTCAACAGACTGAAGGTCTAAATGAACTTTTGAATGCTGCGTTGGTTCATGTTCTCTCAGGGTCGACTGGAGCAGTGTTCGCGTTCATGGGTCTGGTGGACCCGCTGCATTTGGGGGTTTTTAATCCAAGAAAATTGATACCAGTAACAATTTTTTCAGATTCATGGCCCTTTGGCTCATTATTTGTGAATACGATGTATCAGAACACGTTTTCAATGACCACACACTGTACAACCCACTACGCAATGAATATAGCTTTGCCTGTGTGGTTACTTATCACAAGTGATCAAGATGGCCAAAAGACTCCAGCCGGTTCCAAGACCAACTGGGAAAGTTTGTGTATTCGATGTGCCAAATAAAGGAAATAATGTGGTACTCATGAGCTCACTACACAGGGATGGGACAACCTGTGGCCAGGAGCGTTATTCATGTCTTAATAAATATCTTAAATTTCATGAAAATGCGTATCAGGACGGGGCAGCAATCTGACAGATGCTTGCAAAGTGGATCTTCTCCATGTTTCAAGGGGTTTTTTGCTAAAGAATTTCATAACATGTAAATCAGTGAGCTTTGAGGTGCATGTAGGCTTGCTGTATAAATGTGCAATACAAAAAAGCTTGCCTTGCCTAATCTTACACTCTGAGAGAAAGCAAATGCGCATATTTTCAAAAAAAACATCCTTTTCCTTTTAGAGGTGAACTACAATAATATAATCCACGTGAAGCATTTCTGTTCTTCTACATTCAAACTGTACTATCCTACTGACTCAAACAATTTTAGAGGACAACACGAGGACTGCGTCGGCAAAAATTAGGAGTAAGGCAGTATCCTTATGATTGAAAAACGGCCATTCATACTAAATTATTACAGCCGACTATTTTGTAAAATTCTTCTAACCACAATGGCAGAAATTTTCATTTGTACCCAAACCATATCTACAGTATGCTCTAAGCTAGGAGACTGAAACTTACAAGGGGACATAGATGGGAACAGACCACCATGTACGCAGAGTTTCAAGCAAATAGGATGGATTAAAAAAAATCCTCTAGGAAAAGGAGTCACTCTGCTGGGAACACAGGAAAATAAGCCATTTTAAGCATTTCAAATATTTAAGGCACATTTTAACTTCGTGTGTGTGTGTGTGTGTATGTATATATATATATATATATATATATATATATATATATATATATATATATATATATATATATATTAATGGCTTGGCAAAGTGAAATAAATCTAACTGAGGATGGCCTTCATCTTCAGACACATCTTCCTCTATTCCACCTGCGTGATCAAGGGTGTGCTGAAGAGCCTCCATGGCCGCCATCCTTTTGTTCCTGTTGCTCTCGTTGTCCTCAGGAAGATGCTGAGTTGCATGTATCTGCAGTGTAATGCTGGGAGAACTCCTCAGCAACCCCCTTTGCATGTTTCACCTCCCCTGCTAAATGTGGGCGGAGTTTCTCCCCCCCAGGGCAAAAAAAAGAAGATTCCCGCCAAAAATGTATCTGTTTTTCTCGCACAGGTGCAGTCGTTAGGGGTGTGTGTGTGTGTGTGTGTGTGTGTGTGTGTGTGTGTGTGTGTGAAATGTGGAGAAACATGGTGACGGAGTAAGAAAGACTGTCCCACACTGTCAAAGAAAGAAAAGGTCTCAACTTATAGCCTCAACTTTCACCTAGATTTTAAAACTTCGAAACAGGTCGTTTTTAACCCGCAACCGGTTGAGTCTTGTTTTTCCCCTTTGGGTCACTAGTCCTAACAGAGACTTAGTAAAATACAGAGTAGTATTCAAAGTCTGTCTGGAAGTCTGTTGTGCCCCCTAGTGGCCGAACTGAGAACTCACGCTGAGGACAGGTGGGACGTTTAGCTCTTGCATAGAAACATACAACATATATACACATCATTTAATTGTAGGATTGTGTGTGTTCATTGGATTATTGATTACAAGAGACATTTAGAAACCTATGAAACTTTTCCTTGAAAGAGGTTCGTGCACACAGAATGCTGACGCAGTGAAATGTGCTGTTGTCCCACGTTTATGTTGGAAAGAAACTTGGGCAAGATTTCAACACTCATATTGCTCGACCTGAACAAATGAAACAAGACGCTGGAACTTGAATGCTGAAGCGTTTATTGTTGCAGTAAAGTTAAGAGCTTGTGTTTGCAGGTTGTCATGAAGCAGACTGGTCCAGCTGCAGCTCAGCTGATCAGCTGTCCATGTCCACACTGATGGACAGCCTGAAAGCAAACATCAGCTGCTGATGATCACTCTCTCTTCACGCACACAAAGTCTCTCCTCAGGGAGCAGCCGGCATCGTTCCACTTTCCCCACTCTGGAAACAGGAAAAGGTTGATTATATATTTACATTTCCTGCTGTGAGCAGACAGATAATGAACTTCATGAAGGAACATTTTAGTCCTAAAGTGATGAAAGTCTCATGAATCTACAGGCTGGTGAAACTTGTTTGTATGAGAACTTTATATAAAAAAAGTGACAGTTTTTCATATTCAAAAGATATTTTTATATAATCTATGTTCCCTTACTCCTAAAATTTGCCTCGATGCAGGTATGGAGTTGTTTCACATTGTTTGGTTCACCGGTATGCCAGTTAGTGTACTCGAGTTCACTTCCATCCGGGTACTTGAACACATCCTGAAGAACACAAAGGTGAGGATCAGTGATGACATGTGACACATTCTGCTGCATGTATCGTCCACCAGGGTCAATGACACGTCAATGCTTACCCTGGATTTTTTGCCTTCAATCCAAAAAGATGCAGGCTTAAAAGGATTGCGATAATAATAACTCATACACATCACTTGATGGTTCTCATCTTCATTGAGTACTGACATCAGGTCACTGTCCATACAGTTGCAGCGCTCCTGAAATCAGAAATGTGAGAGAATATTAGTCTTCACCAGAACATATAAGACATGACAAGGATGAATTCATATTTTTTCTCCCGTGTGTGTGTGTCTGTGTGTGTATTTTATCACCTTTGCGTCCTTGTTAGTTGTTAGAAACCTGAAGTATTTCATACAGCGAGAGCCTCCAAAGCGGATCCATCCAGGTTCGTCACATGCTGAATCTTTCAACTTTGTGCATATCGCCTGAGGATTAACTGTAGGAACACAAGAGCATTCATGAACAAGTTTATTTAGTTTTAGTTGAGTAGTATTTAGCTGGTAGTCGTGTACTTACCGGCGCTTACTTCTGTCACAGTGCTGATGATGCCCACCAACAGCAGGACAGCAGTGAACACAGCTGGACGCATGACTCAGACCTCAATAACTCTTAATGCTCCTCAGCTGGAATACGACCTGGACATGTGACAGTTTGAATGTAGAAGAACAGAAATGCTTCATGTGGTTAAGATAACATTATCTCATCTCTCCAAGAACAAAAACAGTAATCTTCTCTCTCAGAACTCAGAGTTGCTGGTTGACCGATGCCTCTATCTGTTACTAATGAAAGAGACAAACTGAGTGATGGAGGCAGCGTCAGACCAGCAACTCCTGTGTTCTGTAAAGTTTACTCACCACAGATGTGTTCTGGCTTCTCGTTGCTCGTCTGACTGTCAGGTGGATCTTCTTCTCTCTCTTATACTCAACTCTCATGCCCTGTGGACAATGTCAATGTTCTCCCAACGTCCCCAAATGGATCATTTCCATGTGATTATCAGAATAAACAGTCACAAAGCGTTCCCATGTCTCTGAGAGACAGACTCTTGTTTCAGGACTGAGAACAAAATTCATCAGAAACTCTCTTCAGCTGAGTTGAGCTTCTGTTGTTTCCCCAGAGACTGATGTCAAAATATCCAAACTGTCCCTTTCAGTGTGTTTTCAGCAACAACATTCTCTGAATACTCTGGTCACATAAAATACAGAAGTACTGTAAATGTATTTCTTTATGTCAGAGCTAATTCAGCCTAAACCCAGTTGGGTCCAGTTTGGGTCTTTTCCAGCTCTCTGACCCAGAAGTGACCCTTTCTTGTTTGAATACCGTCCCTAACAGAGTCTTTCTCCCTCTGTTGACACGATGAAGTCTGTATTGAGTTCACTTCAGGTGAGTGACATCACCTCTGGCCTGGAAAATGTTTAAAGAACATTTGAATTCACTCCCTTAATATATTAAGACTTTCAGAGCTAGAAGCAGTTCATGACGATGAGAAGCAGGAAAGACAGTTTAGCAACACTCAATATTTAAAGTTGAAGGGTGTGGATGGCAAATATCCTTCAACAGACTGAAGGTCTAAATGAACTTTTGAATGCTGCGTTGGTTCATGTTCTCTCAGGGTCGACTGGAGCAGTGTTCGCGTTCATGGGTCTGGTGGACCCGCTGCATTTGGGGGTTTTTAATCCAAGAAAATTGATACCAGTAACAATTTTTTCAGATTCATGGCCCTTTGGCTCATTATTTGTGAATACGATGTATCAGAACACGTTTTCAATGACCACACACTGTACAACCCACTACGCAATGAATATAGCTTTGCCTGTGTGGTTACTTATCACAAGTGATCAAGATGGCCAAAAGACTCCAGCCGGTTCCAAGACCAACTGGGAAAGTTTGTGTATTCGATGTGCCAAATAAAGGAAATAATGTGGTACTCATGAGCTCACTACACAGGGATGGGACAACCTGTGGCCAGGAGCGTTATTCATGTCTTAATAAATATCTTAAATTTTATGAAAATGCGTATCAGGACGGGGCAGCAATCTGACAGATGCTTGCAAAGTGGATCTTCTCCATGTTTCAAGGGGTTTTTTGCTAAATAATTCCATAACATGTAAATCGGTGAGCTTTGAGGTGCATGTAGGCTTGCTGTATAAATGTGCAATACAAAAAAGCTTGCCTTGCCTAATCTTACACTCTGAGAGAAAGCAAATGCGCATATTTTCAAAAAAAACATCCTTTTCCTTTTAGAGGTGAACTACAATAATATAATCCACGTGAAGCATTTCTGTTCTTCTACATTCAAACTGTACTATCCTACTGACTCAAACAATTTTAGAGGACGACACGAGGACTGCGTCGGCAAAAATTAGGAGTAAGGCAGTATCCTTATGATTGAAAAACGGCCATTCATACTAAATTATTACAGCCGACTATTTTGTAAAATTCTTCTAACCACAATGGCAGAAATTTTCATTTGTACCCAAACCATATGTACAGTATGCTCTAAGCTAGGAGACTGAAACTTACAAGGGGACATAGATGGGAACAGACCACCATGTACGCAGAGTTTCAAGCAAATAGGATGGATTAAAAAAAATCCTCTAGGAAAAGGAGTCACTCTGCTGGGAACACAGGAAAATAAGCCATTTTAAGCATTTCAAATATTTAAGGCACATTTTATCTTTGTGTGTGTGTGTGTGTGTGTGTATATATATATATATATATATATATATATATATATATATATATATATATATATATATATATATTAATATATATATATATTAATGGCTTGGCAAAGTGAAAAAAATCTAACTGAGGATGGCCTTCATCTTCAGACACATCTTCCTCTATTCCACCTGCGTGATCAAGGGTGTGCTGAAGAGCCTCCATGGCCGCCATCCTTTTGTTCCTGTTGCTCTCGTTGTCCTCAGGAAGATGCTGAGTTGCATGTATCTGCAGTGTAATGCTGGGAGAACTCCTCAGCAACCCCCTTTGCATGTTTCACCTCCCCTGCTAAATGTGGGCGGAGTTTCTCCCCCCTAGGGCAAAAAAAAGAAGATTCCCGCCAAAAATGTATCTGTTTTTCTCGCACAGGTGCAGTCGTTAGGGGTGTGTGTGTGTGTGTGTGTGTGTGTGTGTGTGTGTGTGTGTGTGTGTGTGTGTGTGTGTGTGTGTGTGTGTGTGTGTGTGTGTGTGTGTGTGTGTGTGTGTGTGAAATGTGGAGAAACATGGTGACGGAGTAAGAAAGACTGTCCCACACTGTCAAAGAAAGAAAAGGTCTCAACTTATAGCCTCAACTTTCACCTAGATTTTAAAACTTCAAAACAGGTCGTTTTTAACCCGCAACCGGTTGAGTCTTGTTTTTCCCCTTTGGGTCACTAGTCCTAACAGAGACTTAGTAAAATACAGAGTAGTATTCAAAGTCTGTCTGGAAGTCTGTTGTGCCCCCTAGTGGCCGAACTGAGAACTCACGCTGAGGACAGGCGGGACGTTTAGCTCTTGCATAGAAACATACAACATATATACACATCATTTAATTGTAGGATTGTGTGTGTTCATTGGATTATTGATTACAAGAGACATTTAGAAACCTATGAAACTTTTCCTTGAAAGAGGTTCGTGCACACAGAATGCTGACGCAGTGAAATGTGCTGTTGTCCCACGTTTATGTTGGAAAGAAACTTGGGCAAGATTTCAACACTCATATTGCTCGACCTGAACAAATGAAACAAGACGCTGGAACTTGAATGCTGAAGCGTTTATTGTTGCAGTAAAGTTAAGAGCTTGTGTTTGCAGGTTGTCATGAAGCAGACTGGTCCAGCTGCAGCTCAGCTGATCAGCTGTCCATGTCCACACTGATGGACAGCCTGAAAGCAAACATCAGCTGCTGATGATCACTCTCTCTTCACGCACACAAAGTCTCTCCTCAGGGAGCAGCCGGCATCGTTCCACTTTCCCCACTCTGGAAACAGGAAAAGGTTGATTATATATTTACATTTCCTGCTGTGAGCAGACAGATAATGAACTTCATGAAGGAACATTTTAGTCCTAAAGTGATGAAAGTCTCATGAATCTACAGGCTGGTGAAACTTGTTTGTATGAGAACTTTATATAAAAAAAGTGACAGTTTTTCATATTCAAAAGATATTTTTATATAATCTATGTTCCCTTACTCCTAAAATTTGCCTCGATGCAGGTATGGAGTTGTTTCACATTGTTTGGTTCACCGGTATGCCAGTTAGTGTACTCGAGTTCACTTCCATCCGGGTACTTGAACACATCCTGAAGAACACAAAGGTGAGGATCAGTGATGACATGTGACACATTCTGCTGCATGTATCGTCCACCAGGGTCAATGACACGTCAATGCTTACCCCGGATTTTTTGCCTTCAATCCAAAAAGATGCAGGCTTAAAAGGATTGCGATAATAATAACTCATACACATCACTTGATGGTTCTCATCTTCATTGAGTACTGACATCAGGTCACTGTCCATACAGTTGCAGCGCTCCTGAAATCAGAAATGTGAGAGAATATTAGTCTTCACCAGAACATATAAGACATGAAAAGGATGAATTCATATTTTTTCTCCCGTGTGTGTGTGTCTGTGTGTGTATTTTATCACCTTTGCGTCCTTGTTAGTTGTTAGAAACCTGAAGTATTTCATACAGCGAGAGCCTCCAAAGCGGATCCATCCAGGTTCGTCACATGCTGAACCTTTCAACTTTGTGCATATCTCCTGAGGATTAACTGTAGGAACACAAGAGCATTCATGAACAAGTTTATTTAGTTTTAGTTGAGTAATATTTAGCTGGTAGTCGTGTACTTACCGGCGCTTACTTCTGTCACTGTGCTGATGATGCCCACCAACAGCAGGACAGCAGTGAACACAGCTGGACGCATGACTCAGACCTCAATAACTCTTAATGCTCCTCAGCTGGAATACGACCTGGACATGTGACAGTTTGAATGTAGAAGAACAGAAATGCTTCATGTGGTTAAGATAACATTATCTCATCTCTCCAAGAACAAAAACAGTAATTTTCTCTCTCAGAACTCAGAGTTGCTGGTTGACCGATGCCTCTATCTGTTACTAATGAAAGAGACAAACTGAGTGATGGAGGCAGCGTCAGACCAGCAACTCCTGTGTTCTGTAAAGTTTACTCACCACAGATGTGTTCTGGCTTCTCGTTGCTCGTCTGACTGTCAGGTGGATCTTCTTCTCTCTCTTATACTCAACTCTCATGCCCTGTGGACAATGTCAATGTTCTCCCAACGTCCCCAAATGGATCATTTCCATGTGATTATCAGAATAAACAGTCACAAAGCGTTCCCATGTCTCTGAGAGACAGACTCTTGTTTCAGGACTGAGAACAAAATTCATCAGAAACTCTCTTCAGCCGAGTTGAGCTTCTGTTGTTTCCCCAGAGACTGATGTCAAAATATCCAAACTGTCCCTTTCAGTGTGTTTTCAGCAACAACATTCTCTGAATACTCTGGTCACATAAAATACAGAAGTACTGTAAATGTATTTCTTTATGTCAGAGCTAATTCAGCCTAAACCCAGTTGAGTCCAGTTTGGGTCTTTTCCAGCTCTCTGACCCAGAAGTGACCCTTTCTTGTTTGAATACCATCCCTAACAGAGTCTTTCTCCCTCTGTTGACACGATGAAGTCTGTATTGAGTTCACTTCAGGTGAGTGACATCACCTCTGGCCTGATAAATGTTTAAAGAACATTTGAATTCACTCCCTTAATATATTAAGACTTTCAGAGCTAGAAGCAGTTCATGACGATAAGAAGCAGGAAAGACAGTTTAGCAACACTCAATATTTAAAGTTGAAGGGTGTGGATGGCAAATATCCTTCAACAGACTGAAGGTCTAAATGAACTTTTGAATGCTGCGTTGGTTCATGTTCTCTCAGGGTCGACTGGAGCAGTGTTCGCGTTCATGGGTCTGGTGGACCCGCTGCATTTGGGGGTTTTTAATCCAAGAAAATTGATACCAGTAACAATTTTTTCAGATTCATGGCCCTTTGGCTCATTATTTGTGAATACGATGTATCAGAACACGTTTTCAATGACCACACACTGTACAACCCACTACGCAATGAATATAGCTTTGCCTGTGTGGTTACTTATCACAAGTGATCAAGATGGCCAAAAGACTCCAGCCGGTTCCAAGACCAACTGGGAAAGTTTGTGTATTCGATGTGCCAAATAAAGGAAATAATGTGGTACTCATGAGTGCACTACACAGGGATGGGACAACCTGTGGCCAGGAGCGTTATTCATGTCTTAATAAATATCTTAAATTTCATGAAAATGCGTATCAGGACGGGGCAGCAATCTGACAGATGCTTGCAAAGTGGATCTTCTCCATGTTTCAAGGGGTTTTTTGCTAAAGAATTCCATAACATGTAAATCGGTGAGCTTTGAGGTGCATGTAGGCTTGCTGTATAAATGTGCAATACAAAAAAGCTTGCCTTGCCTAATCTTACACTCTGAGAGAAAGCAAATGCGCATATTTTCAACAAAAAAACATCCTTTTCCTTTTAGAGGTGAACTACAATAATATAATCCACGTGAAGCATTTCTGTTCTTCTACATTCAAACTGTACTATCCTACAGACTCAAACAATTTTAGAGGACAACACGAGGACTGCGTCAGCAAAAATTAGGAGTAAGGCAGTATCCTTATGATTGAAAAACGGCCATTCATACTAAATTATTACAGCCGACTATTTTGTAAAATTCTTCTAACCACAATGGCAGAAATTTTCATTTGTACCCAAACCATATCTACAGTATGCTCTAAGCTAGGAGACTGAAACTTACAAGGGGACATAGATGGGAACAGACCACCATGTACGCAGAGTTTCAAGTAAATAGGATGGATTAAAAAAAATCCTCTAGGAAAAGGAGTCACTCTGCTGGGAACACAGGAAAATAAGCCATTTTAAGCATTTCAAATATTTAAGGCACATTTTAACTTTGTGTGTGTGTGTGTGTGTGTGTATATATATATATATATATATATATATATATATATATATATATATATATATATATATATATATATATATATTAATGGCTTGGCAAAGTGAAAAAAATCTAACTGAGGATGGCCTTCATCTTCAGACACATCTTCCTCTATTCCACCTGCGTGATCAAGGGTGTGCTGAAGAGCCTCCATGGCCGCCATCCTTTTGTTCCTGTTGCTCTCGTTGTCCTCAGGAAGATGCTGAGTTGCATGTATCTGCAGTGTAATGCTGGGAGAACTCCTCAGCAACCCCCTTTGCATGTTTCACCTCCCCTGCTAAATGTGGGCGGAGTTTCTCCCCCCTAGGGCAAAAAAAAGAAGATTCCCGCCAAAAATGTATCTGTTTTTCTCGCACAGGTGCAGTCGTTAGGGGTGTGTGTGTGTGTGTGTGTGTGTGTGTGTGTGTGTGTGTGTGTGTGTGTGTGTGTGTGTGTGTGTGTGTGTGTGTGTGTGTGTGTGTGTGTGTGTGTGTGTGAAATGTGGAGAAACATGGTGACGGAGTAAGAAAGACTGTCCCACACTGTCAAAGAAAGAAAAGGTCTCAACTTATAGCCTCAACTTTCACCTAGATTTTAAAACTTCAAAACAGGTCGTTTTTAACCCGCAACCGGTTGAGTCTTGTTTTTCCCCTTTGGGTCACTAGTCCTAACAGAGACTTAGTAAAATACAGAGTAGTATTCAAAGTCTGTCTGGAAGTCTGTTGTGCCCCCTAGTGGCCGAACTGAGAACTCACGCTGAGGACAGGTGGGACGTTTAGCTCTTGCATAGAAACATACAACATATATACACATCATTTAATTGTAGGATTGTGTGTGTTCATTGGATTATTGATTACAAGAGACATTTAGAAACCTATGAAACTTTTCCTTGAAAGAGGTTCGTGCACACAGAATGCTGACGCAGTGAAATGTGCTGTTGTCCCACGTTTATGTTGGAAAGAAACTTGGGCAAGATTTCAACACTCATATTGCTCGACCTGAACAAATGAAACAAGACGCTGGAACTTGAATGCTGAAGCGTTTATTGTTGCAGTAAAGTTAAGAGCTTGTGTTTGCAGGTTGTCATGAAGCAGACTGGTCCAGCTGCAGCTCAGCTGATCAGCTGTCCATGTCCACACTGATGGACAGCCTGAAAGCAAACATCAGCTGCTGATGATCACTTTCTCTTCATGCACACAAAGTCATTCTTCCAATGGCAGCCGAAATCGTTCCACTTTCCCCACTCTGGAAACAGGAAAAGGTTGATTATATATTTACATTTCCTGCTGTGAGCAGACAGATAATGAACTTCATGAAGGAACATTTTAGTCCTAAAGTGATGAAAGTCTCATGAATCTACAGGCTGGTGAAACTTGTTTGTATGTGAACTTTGTATAAAAAAGATATTTTTATATAATCTATGTTCCCTTACGCCTAAAATTTGACTGGATGCAGGTATGGAGTTGTTTCACATTGTTTGGTTCACCAGTATGCCAGTTAGTGTACTCGAGTTCACTTCCATCCTTGAACTTGAACACATCCTGAAGAACACAAAGGTGAGGATCAGTGATGACATGTGACACATTCTGCTGCATGTATCGTCCACCAGGGTCAATGACACGTCAATGCTTACCCCGGATTTTTTGCCTTCAATCCAAAAAGATCTTTTATGAGAAGGACTAAGAGAATAATAGCTAAGACACATCGCATGGTTGTTCTCATCTTCATTGTGTATTGACAACAACTCACTGTCCATAGAGTGGCAGCTCTCCTGAAATCAACAGAAATGAAAAATAATGTTTGTCTTCACCAGAACATATAAGACATGACAAGGATGAATTTATCTTTTTACTCCCCTTTTATGTGTGTGTGTGTGTGTGTGTGTGTGTGTGTGTGTGTGTGTGTGTGTGTGTGTGTGTGTGTGTGTGTGTGTGTGTGTGTGTGTGTGTGTGTGTGTGTTTTATCACCTCTGCCTGCTTGAAGTTTTTTTCAACCCTGAAGTATTTCATACAGCGAGAGCCTCCAAAGCGGATCCATCCAGGTTCGTCACATGCTGAACCCTTCAACTTTGTACATATTTCCCAAGGATGAACTGTGGGACCACAAATGCTTTTTTGAACAAGTTTATTTAGTTTTAGTTGAGTAATATTTAGCTGGTAGTCGTGTACTTACCGGCGCTTACTTCTGTCACAGTGCTGATGATGCCCACCAACAGCAGGACAGCAGTGAACACAGCTGGACGCATGACTCAGACCTCAATAACTCTTAATGCTCCTCAGCTGGAATACGACCTGGACATGTGACAGTTTGAATGTAGAAGAACAGAAATGCTTCATGTGGTTAAGATAACATTATCTCATCTCTCCAAGAACAAAAACGGTAATCTTCTCTCTCAGAACTCAGAGTTGCTGGTTGACCGATGCCTCTATCTGTTACTAATGAAAGAGACAAACTGAGTGATGGAGGCAGCGTCAGACCAGCAACTCCTGTGTTCTGTAAAGTTTACTCACCACAGATGTGTTCTGGCTTCTCGTTGCTCGTCTGACTGTCAGGTGGATCTTCTTCTCTCTCTTATACTCAACTCTCATGCCCTGTGGACAATGTCAATGTTCTCCCAACGTCCCCAAATGGATCATTTCCATGTGATTATCAGAATAAACAGTCACAAAGCGTTCCCATGTCTCTGAGAGACAGACTCTTGTTTCAGGACTGAGAACAAAATTCATCAGAAACTCTCTTCAGCTGAGTTGAGCTTCTGTTGTTTCCCCAGAGACTGATGTCAAAATATCCAAACTGTCCCTTTCAGTGTGTTTTCAGCAACAACATTCTCTGAATACTCTGGTCACATAAAATACAGAAGTACTGTAAATGTATTTCTTTATGTCAGAGCTAATTCAGCCTAAACCCAGTTGGGTCCAGTTTGGGTCTTTTCCAGCTCTCTGACCCAGAAGTGACCCTTTCTTGTTTGAATACCGTCCCTAACAGAGTCTTTCTCCCTCTGTTGACACGATGAAGTCTGTATTGAGTTCACTTCAGGTGAGTGACATCACCTCTGGCCTGGAAAATGTTTAAAGAACATTTGAATTCACTCCCTTAATATATTAAGACTTTCAGAGCTAGAAGCAGTTCATGACGATGAGAAGCAGGAAAGACAGTTTAGCAACACTCAATATTTAAAGTTGAAGGGTGTGGATGGCAAATATCCTTCAACAGACTGAAGGTCTAAATGAACTTTTGAATGCTGCGTTGGTTCATGTTCTCTCAGGGTCGACTGGAGCAGTGTTCGCGTTCATGGGTCTGGTGGACCCGCTGCATTTGGGGTTTTTTAATCCAAGAAAATTGATACCAGTAACAATTTTTTCAGATTCATGGCCCTTTGGCTCATTATTTGTGAATACGATGTATCAGAACACGTTTTCAATGACCACACACTGTACCACCCACTACGCAATGAATATAGCTTTGCCTGTGTGGTTACTTATCACAAGTGATCAAGATGGCCAAAAGACTCCAGCCGGTTCCAAGACCAACTGGGAAAGTTTGTGTATTCGATGTGCCAAATAAAGGAAATAATGTGGTACTCATGAGCTCACTACACAGGGATGGGACAACCTGTGGCCAGGAGCGTTATTCATGTCTTAATAAATATCTTAAATTTCATGAAAATGCGTATCAGGACGGGGCAGCAATCTGACAGATGCTTGCAAAGTGGATCTTCTCCATGTTTCAAGGGGTTTTTTGCTAAAGAATTCCATAACATGTAAATCGGTGAGCTTTGAGGTGCATGTAGGCTTGCTGTATAAATGTGCAATACAAAAAAGCTTGCCTTGCCTAATCTTACACTCTGAGAGAAAGCAAATGCGCATATTTTCAACAAAAAAAACATCCTTTTCCTTTTAGAGGTGAACTACAATAATATAATCCACGTGAAGCATTTCTGTTCTTCTACATTCAAACTGTACTATCCTACTGACTCAAACAATTTTAGAGGACGACACGAGGACTGCGTCGGCAAAAATTAGGAGTAAGGCAGTATCCTTATGATTGAAAAACGGCCATTCATAATAAATTATTACAGCCGACTATTTTGTAAAATTCTTCTAACCACAATGGCAGAAATTTTCATTTGTACCCAAACCATATCTACAGTATGCTCTAAGCTAGGAGACTGAAACTTACAAGGGGACATAGATGGGAACAGACCACCATGTACGCAGAGTTTCAAGCAAATAGGATGGATTAAAAAAAATCCTCTAGGAAAAGGAGTCACTCTGCTGGGAACACAGGAAAATAAGCCATTTTAAGCATTTCAAATATTTAAGGCACATTTTAACTTTGTGTGTGTGTGTGTATATATATATATATATATATATATATATATATATATATATATATATATATATATATATATATATATATATATATATATTATATTAATGGCTTGGCAAAGTGAAAAAAATCTAACTGAGGATGGCCTTCATCTTCAGACACATCTTCCTCTATTCCACCTGCGTGATCAAGGGTGTGCTGAAGAGCCTCCATGGCCGCCATCCTTTTGTTCCTGTTGCTCTCGTTGTCCTCAGGAAGATGCTGAGTTGCATGTATCTGCAGTGTAATGCTGGGAGAACTCCTCAGCAACCCCCTTTGCATGTTTCACCTCCCCTGCTAAATGTGGGCGGAGTTTCTCCCCCCCAGGGCAAAAAAAAGAAGATTCCCGCCAAAAATGTATCTGTTTTTCTCGCACAGGTGCAGTCGTTAGGGGTGTGTGTGTGTGTGTGTGTGTGTGTGTGTGTGTGTGTGTGTGTGTGTGTGTGTGTGTGTGTGTGTGTGTGTGTGTGTGTGTGTGTGTGTGAAATGTGGAGAAACATGGTGACGGAGTAAGAAAGACTGTCCCACACTGTCAAAGAAAGAAAAGGTCTCAACTTATAGCCTCAACTTTCACCTAGATTTTAAAACTTCGAAACAGGTCGTTTTTAACCCGCAACCGGTTGAGTCTTGTTTTTCCCCTTTGGGTCACTAGTCCTAACAGAGACTTAGTAAAATACAGAGTAGTATTCAAAGTCTGTCTGGAAGTCTGTTGTGCCCCCTAGTGGCCGAACTGAGAACTCACGCTGAGGACAGGTGGGACGTTTAGCTCTTGCATAGAAACATACAACATATATACACATCATTTAATTGTAGGATTGTGTGTGTTCATTGGATTATTGATTACAAGAGACATTTAGAAACCTATGAAACTTTTCCTTGAAAGAGGTTCGTGCACACAGAATGCTGACGCAGTGAAATGTGCTGTTGTCCCACGTTTATGTTGGAAAGAAACTTGGGCAAGATTTCAACACTCATATTGCTCGACCTGAACAAATGAAACAAGACGCTGGAACTTGAATGCTGAAGCGTTTATTGTTGCAGTAAAGTTAAGAGCTTGTGTTTGCAGGTTGTCATGAAGCAGACTGGTCCAGCTGCAGCTCAGCTGATCAGCTGTCCATGTCCACACTGATGGACAGCCTGAAAGCAAACATCAGCTGCTGATGATCACTTTCTCTTCACGCACACAAAGTCATTCTTCCAATGGCAGCCGAAATCGTTCCACTTTCCCCACTCTGGAAACAGGAAAAGGTTGATTATATGTTTACATTTCCTGCTGTGAGCAGACAGATAATGAACTTCATGAAGGAACATTTTAGTCCTAAAGTGATGAAAGTCTCATGAATCTACAGGCTGGTGAAACTTGTTTGTATGTGAACTTTGTATAAAAAAGATATTTTTATATAATCTATGTTCCCTTACGCCTAAAATTTGACTGGATGCAGGTATGGAGTTGTTTCACATTGTTTGGTTCACCAGTATGCCAGTTAGTGTACTCGAGTTCACTTCCATCCTTGAACTTGAACACATCCTGAAGAACACAAAGGTGAGGATCAGTGATGACATGTGACACATTCTGCTGCATGTATCGTCCACCAGGGTCAATGACACGTCAATGCTTACCCCGGATTTTTTGCCTTCAATCCAAAAAGATCTTTTATGAGAAGGACTAAGAGAATAATAGCTAAGACACATCGCATGGTTGTTCTCATCTTCATTGTGTATTGACAACAACTCACTGTCCATACAGTGGCAGCTCTCCTGAAATCAACAGAAATGAAAAATAATGTTTGTCTTCACCAGAACATATAAGACATGACAAGGATGAATTTATCTTTTTACTCCCCTTTTATGTGTGTGTGTGTGTGTGTGTGTGTGTGTGTGTGTGTGTGTGTGTGTGTGTGTGTGTGTGTGTGTGTGTGTGTGTGTTTTATCACCTCTGCCTGCTTGAAGTTTTTTTTAACCCTGAAGTATTTCATACAGCGAGAGCCTCCAAAGCGGATCCATCCAGGTTCGTCACATGCTGAACCCTTCAACTTTGTACATATTTCCCAAGGATGAACTGTGGGACCACAAATGCTTTATTGAACAAGTTTATTTAGTTTTAGTTGAGTAATATTTAGCTGGTAGTCGTGTACTTACCGGCGCTTACTTCTGTCACAGTGCTGATGATGCCCACCAACAGCAGGACAGCAGTGAACACAGCTGGACGCATGACTCAGACCTCAATAACTCTTAATGCTCCTCAGCTGGAATACGACCTGGACATGTGACAGTTTGAATGTAGAAGAACAGAAATGCTTCATGTGGTTAAGATAACATTATCTCATCTCTCCAAGAACAAAAACAGTAATTTTCTCTCTCAGAACTCAGAGTTGCTGGTTGACCGATGCCTCTATCTGTTACTAATGAAAGAGACAAACTGAGTGATGGAGGCAGCGTCAGACCAGCAACTCCTGTGTTCTGTAAAGTTTACTCACCACAGATGTGTTCTGGCTTCTCGTTGCTCGTCTGACTGTCAGGTGGATCTTCTTCTCTCTCTTATACTCAACTCTCATGCCCTGTGGACAATGTCAATGTTCTCCCAACGTCCCCAAATGGATCATTTCCATGTGATTATCAGAATAAACAGTCATAAAGCGTTCCCATGTCTCTGAGAGACAGACTCTTGTTTCAGGACTGAGAACAAAATTCATCAGAAACTCTCTTCAGCTGAGTTGAGCTTCTGTTGTTTCCCCAGAGACTGATGTCAAAATATCCAAACTGTCCCTTTCAGTGTGTTTTCAGCAACAACATTCTCTGAATACTCTGGTCACATAAAATACAGAAGTACTGTAAATGTATTTCTTTATGTCAGAGCTAATTCAGCCTAAACCCAGTTGGGTCCAGTTTGGGTCTTTTCCAGCTCTCTGACCCAGAAGTGACCCTTTCTTGTTTGAATACCGTCCCTAACAGAGTCTTTCTCCCTCTGTTGTCACGATGAAGTCTGTATTGAGTTCACTTCAGGTGAGTGACATCACCTCTGGCCTGGAAAATGTTTAAAGAACATTTGAATTCACTCCCTTAATATATTAAGACTTTCAGAGCTAGAAGCAGTTCATGACGATGAGAAGCAGGAAAGACAGTTTAGCAACACTCAATATTTAAAGTTGAAGGGTGTGGATGGCAAATATCCTTCAACAGACTGAAGGTCTAAATGAACTTTTGAATGCTGCGTTGGTTCATGTTCTCTCAGGGTCGACTGGAGCAGTGTTCGCGTTCATGGGTCTGGTGGACCCGCTGCATTTGGGGGTTTTTAATCCAAGAAAATTGATACCAGTAACAATTTTTTCAGATTCATGGCCCTTTGGCTCATTATTTGTGAATACGATGTATCAGAACACGTTTTCAATGACCACACACTGTACAACCCACTACGCAATGAATATAGCTTTGCCTGTGTGGTTACTTATCACAAGTGATCAAGATGGCCAAAAGACTCCAGCCGGTTCCAAGACCAACTGGGAAAGTTTGTGTATTCGATGTGCCAAATAAAGGAAATAATGTGGTACTCATGAGTGCACTACACAGGGATGGGACAACCTGTGGCCAGGAGCGTTGTTCATGTCTTAATAAATATCTTAAATTTCATGAAAATGCGTATCAGGACGGGGCAGCAATCTGACAGATGCTTGCAAAGTGGATCTTCTCCATGTTTCAAGGGGTTTTTTGCTAAAGAATTCCATAACATGTAAATCAGTGAGCTTTGAGGTGCATGTAGGCTTGCTGTATAAATGTGCAATACAAAAAAGCTTGCCTTGCCTAATCTTACACTCTGAGAGAAAGCAAATGCGCATATTTTCAACAAAAAAACATCCTTTTCCTTTTAGAGGTGAACTACAATAATATAATCCACGTGAAGCATTTCTGTTCTTCTACATTCAAACTGTACTATCCTACTGACTCAAACAATTTTAGAGGACGACACGAGGACTGCGTCAGCAAAAATTAGGAGTAAGGCAGTATCCTTATGATTGAAAAACGGCCATTCATAATAAATTATTACAGCCGACTATTTTGTAAAATTCTTCTAACCACAATGGCAGAAATTTTCATTTGTACCCAAACCATATCTACAGTATGCTCTAAGCTAGGAGACTGAAACTTACAAGGGGACATAGATGGGAACAGACCACCATGTACGCAGAGTTTCAAGCAAATAGGATGGATTAAAAAAAATCCTCTAGGAAAAGGAGTCACTCTGCTGGGAACACAGGAAAATAAGCCATTTTAAGCATTTCAAATATTTAAGGCACATTTTAACTTCGTGTGTGTGTGTGTGTGTGTATATATATATATATATATATATATATATATATATATATATATATATATATATATTAATGGCTTGGCAAAGTGAAAAAAATCTAACTGAGGATGGCCTTCATCTTCAGACACATCTTCCTCTATTCCACCTGCGTGATCAAGGGTGTGCTGAAGAGCCTCCATGGCCGCCATCCTTTTGTTCCTGTTGCTCTCGTTGTCCTCAGGAAGATGCTGAGTTGCATGTATCTGCAGTGTAATGCTGGGAGAACTCCTCAGCAACCCCCTTTGCATGTTTCACCTCCCCTGCTAAATGTGGGCGGAGTTTCTCCCCCCAGGGCAAAAAAAAGAAGATTCCCGCCAAAAATGTATCTGTTTTTCTCGCACAGGTGCAGTCGTTAGGGGTGTGTGTGTGTGTTTGTGTGTGTGTGTGTGTGTGTGTGAAATGTGGAGAAACATGGTGACGGAGTAAGAAAGACTGTCCCACACTGTCAAAGAAAGAAAAGGTCTCAACTTATAGCCTCAACTTTCACCTAGATTTTAAAACTTCGAAACAGGTCGTTTTTAACCCGCAACCGGTTGAGTCTTGTTTTTCCCCTTTGGGTCACTAGTCCTAACAGAGACTTAGTAAAATACAGAGTAGTATTCAAAGTCTGTCTGGAAGTCTGTTGTGCCCCCTAGTGGCCGAACTGAGAACTCACGCTGAGGACAGGCGGGACGTTTAGCTCTTGCATAGAAACATACAACATATATACACATCATTTAATTGTAGGATTGTGTGTGTTCATTGGATTATTGATTACAAGAGACATTTAGAAACCTATGAAACTTTTCCTTGAAAGAGGTTCGTGCACACAGAATGCTGACGCAGTGAAATGTGCTGTTGTCCCACGTTTATGTTGGAAAGAAACTTGGGCAAGATTTCAACACTCATATTGCTCGACCAGAACAAATGAAACAAGACGCTGGAACTTGAATGCTGAAGCGTTTATTGTTGCAGTAAAGTTAAGAGCTTGTGTTTGCAGGTTGTCATGAAGCAGACTGGTCCAGCTGCAGCTCAGCTGATCAGCTGTCCATGTCCACACTGATGGACAGCCTGAAAGCAAACATCAGCTGCTGATGATCACTCTCTCTTCACGCACACAAAGTCTCTCCTCAGGGAGCAGCCGGCATCGTTCCACTTTCCCCACTCTGGAAACAGGAAAAGGTTGATTATATATTTACATTTCCTGCTGTGAGCAGACAGATAATGAACTTCATGAACGAACATTTTAGTCCTAAAGTGATGAAAGTCTCATGAATCTACAGGCTGGTGAAACTTGTTTGTATGAGAACTTTATATAAAAAAAGTGACAGTTTTTCATATTCAAAAGATATTTTTATATAATCTATGTTCCCTTACTCCTAAAATTTGCCTCGATGCAGGTATGGAGTTGTTTCACATTGTTTGGTTCACCGGTATGCCAGTTAGTGTACTCGAGTTCACTTCCATCCGGGTACTTGAACACATCCTGAAGAACACAAAGGTGAGGATCAGTGATGACATGTGACACATTCTGCTGCATGTATCGTCCACCAGGGTCAATGACACGTCAATGCTTACCCCGGATTTTTTGCCTTCAATCCAAAAAGATGCAGGCTTAAAAGGATTGCGATAATAATAACTCATACACATCACTTGATGGTTCTCATCTTCATTGAGTACTGACATCAGGTCACTGTCCATACAGTTGCAGCGCTCCTGAAATCAGAAATGTGAGAGAATATTAGTCTTCACCAGAACATATAAGACATGACAAGGATGAATTCATATTTTTTCTCCCGTGTGTGTGTGTCTGTGTGTGTATTTTATCACCTTTGCGTCCTTGTTAGTTGTTAGAAACCTGAAGTATTTCATACAGCGAGAGCCTCCAAAGCGGATCCATCCAGGTTCGTCACATGGTGAATCTTTCAACTTTGTGCATATCGCCTGAGGATTAACTGTAGGAACACAAGAGCATTCATGAACAAGTTTATTTAGTTTTAGTTGAGTAGTATTTAGCTGGTAGTCGTGTACTTACCGGCGCTTACTTCTGTCACTGTGCTGATGATGCCCACCAACAGCAGGACAGCAGTGAACACAGCTGGACGCATGACTCAGACCTCAATAACTCTTAATGCTCCTCAGCTGGAATACGACCTGGACATGTGACAGTTTGAATGTAGAAGAACAGAAATGCTTCATGTGGTTAAGATAACATTATCTCATCTCTCCAAGAACAAAAACAGTAATCTTCTCTCTCAGAACTCAGAGTTGCTGGTTGACCGATGCCTCTATCTGTTACTAATGAAAGAGACAAACTGAGTGATGGAGGCAGCGTCAGACCAGCAACTCCTGTGTTCTGTAAAGTTTACTCACCACAGATGTGTTCTGGCTTCTCGTTGCTCGTCTGACTGTCAGGTGGATCTTCTTCTCTCTCTTATACTCAACTCTCATGCCCTGTGGACAATGTCAATGTTCTCCCAACGTCCCCAAATGGATCATTTCCATGTGATTATCAGAATAAACAGTCACAAAGCGTTCCCATGTCTCTGAGAGACAGACTCTTGTTTCAGGACTGAGAACAAAATTCATCAGAAACTCTCTTCAGCCGAGTTGAGCTTCTGTTGTTTCCCCAGAGACTGATGTCAAAATATCCAAACTGTCCCTTTCAGTGTGTTTTCAGCAACAACATTCTCTGAATACTCTGGTCACATAAAATACAGAAGTACTGTAAATGTATTTCTTTATGTCAGAGCTAATTCAGCCTAAACCCAGTTGGGTCCAGTTTGGGTCTTTTCCAGCTCTCTGACCCAGAAGTGACCCTTTCTTGTTTGAATACCGTCCCTAACAGAGTCTTTCTCCCTCTGTTAACACGATGAAGTCTGTATTGAGTTCACTTCAGGTGAGTGACATCACCTCTGGCCTGGAAAATGTTTAAAGAACATTTGAATTCACTCCCTTAATATATTAAGACTTTCAGAGCTAGAAGCAGTTCATGACGATGAGAAGCAGGAAAGACAGTTTAGCAACACTCAATATTTAAAGTTGAAGGGTGTGGATGGCAAATATCCTTCAACAGACTGAAGGTCTAAATGAACTTTTGAATGCTGCGTTGGTTCATGTTCTCTCAGGGTCGACTGGAGCAGTGTTCGCGTTCATGGGTCTGGTGGACCCGCTGCATTTGGGGGTTTTTAATCCACGAAAATTGATACCAGTAACAATTTTTTCAGATTCATGGCCCTTTGGCTCATTATTTGTGAATACGATGTATCAGAACACGTTTTCAATGACCACACACTGTACAACCCACTACGCAATGAATATAGCTACCGATAGCTATAGATACCTTCCAGTAGGCACTCGTGATAAAACACACACACACACACACACACACACACACACACACACACACACACACACACACACACACACACACACACACACACACCTATCATCTACAATATTCTGACAAAGAAAACTCACTCACATTTCTGTTGATTTCAGGCTCACTGCTGCTCTTTGGATAGTGAACTGGTTTCAACACACGATGATGGCGATTGGCTTAATGCCATGTGTATGACCCTTTTTTTCCACTTTGGCTTTGATCCCCAAACTTTCTGGATTGGAGTCCACAAATCCGGGGTAAGCACTGAACGTGTCATTTTGGTCAGAAGTCAGACAGATTGGTTCTGAACTCAAAGACCCTGGTGGACGATACATGCAGCAGAATGTGTCACATGTCATCACTGATCCTCACCTTTGTGTTCTTCAGGATGGGTTTAAGAACACGGATGGAACCAGATTCAACTACTCTAACTGGTCTCCTAATGAACCAAACAATTACAAAGGAAGATACGAGGGCTGCGTCGAGTCAAATTTTGGGAGTAAGGGAACATAGATTATATCTACACACACAATATGAAAAACTGTCACTTTTTTATACAAAGTTCTCATACAAACAAGTTTCACCAGCCTATAATAATCCAATGAACACACACAATCCTACAATTAAATGATGTGTATATATGTTGTATGTTTCTATGCAAGAGCTAAACGTCCCACCTGTCCTCAGCGTGAGTTCTCAGTTCGGCCACTAGGGGGCACAACAGACTTCCAGACAGACTTTGAATACTACTCTGTATTTTACTAAGTCTCTGTTAGGACTAGTGACCCAAAGGGGAAAAACAAGACTCAACCGCACGACCCAGACAGCAGCATGAGGTGGAAGATGGATAATAATCTGTGTGTGTGTGTGTGTGTGTGTGTGTGTGTGTGTGTGTGTGTGTGTGTGTGTGTGTGTGTGTGCTGCAAATCAGAGCTTCTACTTGCCGAGTTTATACAGCTCAGCCAGTCTTTTACTACATCTGATGAGGAAAGTTCATGACCTGGAGATTGCTTCACCTCTCAGGGAGGGACATATTCATGTGACGTTAAAGGACATTCCATAAAAATAGGAAATTCCACAACAAATCAAATCCACACCTAAAGAAAGAAAAGAACGCAAAAGTTTCACGAGACCTAAGTTGATTTGTCCAAATGAAAAATGCAAATACCTGCGATTGTATTCAGGATGACAATAACCTTTCATGTCAAACTGTATTTGTTTGTTTTGTCATAACTTTTCCCGGTGGCCCTGAATGCAACACCAGAATCGGAAGTACACCCTCAGAGCTCGAGGATCCTCACGTCCATGGTCTGGATTATGTTTCAAAGGGTTCCCTCAGATGAGCAGGAAACCTCGGCTCCGTGGGTCCCGGTGATGAAGCTGCGTGTTCCTCTGCTCGCCGCTCTGCTGTTGTGTTGTTCAGGTAATGTGTGTAAAATGTTTACAGTATTAGAAAACAGTAACAAATCAGACTTTAACCCTCAAACACTCAGAAATCACTGATGTGAGTTTGAGTCACACTTTGGTTTTAACATGCAGTGTTCGAATGTATTGACTTGTAAAGTACTGTGCTTAAGTACAATTTTGAGGTACTTGTACTTGATCATTTGCATTGTACGCTACTTTATACTTTAGCTCCACTGCTAAAATGGTGTGTGAGGGATTGAGATAAAAACATTAAAACTGCAAATTTTACGAAAAAATAATAATAATTTGGAAGCAAATTTTCAGGATTATCGAATCATAAAGTTCCCAAAAAAAATAGTATCGTGCGAAACGCCAGCTGGAATCTTGCTGCTCCGTGTTTTTCTTGTAAAATGGTTCTTTCTCTTGTTTTCCGTCCAATCGTCCCTCGGCCCCTCAGAGTCATCCGGTGACCCTTCGGAGGGGCCCGACCCCTATGTTGGAACCCACTGAACTGAAATAACTTCACACAAAGTAGTTAAAAATGTCTCCCGCTGCAGCAGTAACGCTCTAACGTCGATGCATCCGGATGCAACAATCTCTGTTTCTGTCATCTGGCTGCAGAACAAATACTTTTACTTCAGGATGCATTCAATATTTTTTGATACTTCTCCTGAAGTAGGATTGTAATCGCGTGATGTGTACTTGTAGTTGTATTAGTACTGCATTAGAACATGTTATAATATGGAAAATGTGGGTTGAACGTGAACGCGGGACTTTTTAATGACTTCCTGTCAAGCAGACGACCGCCAACGTTGAACAAGTTTTCCAGTTGAGATTCCTCTGTTCAGTCCCGATCCACTACCTGTAAGCAGAGATTACACCTGTTTCCAGGAGCCTGCAGGCCGTGAAGCTGCGTTCATCGACCAAAAGAAAACGTCTGAGTCATCGCTTTCTCTCTTTCAGCTGCAGACCTGTTACACAGGCCAAGGTTGCAAAACCGTTAAAGACGCAAACCGGTCCGCCCGGTTCAGACCACAGGGAGTGTTGGGAGAGGACATGTGTGAATAGTTATGAATAGTAGTCCTGGTCCTCTATAGTCTCAGTGTAGTCCTGGTCCTCTGTAGTGTCATTCTAGTCCTAGTCCTCCGTAGTGTCATTCTCGTCTTGGTCCTCTTTAGTGTCATTCTAGTCCTAGTCCTCCGTAGTGTCATTCTCGTCCTGGTCCTCCGTAGTGTCATTCTAGTCCTGGTCCTCCTTAGTGTCATTCTAGTCCTGGTCCTCCTTAGTGTCATTCTAGTCCTGGTCCTCCTTAGTGTCATTCTAGTCCTGGTCCTCCGGAGTGTCATTCTAGTCCTGGTCCTCCGAAGTGTCATTCTAGTCTTGGTCCTCCGTAGTGTCATTCTAGTCCTGGTCCTCCGTAGTGTCATTCTAGTCCTGGTCCTCCGTAGTGTCATTTTAGTCCTGGTCCTCCGTAGTGTCATTCTAGTCCTGGTCCTCCGAAGTGTCATTCTAGTCCTAGTCCTCCGTAGTGTCATTCTAGTCCTGGTCCTCCGTAGTGTCATTTTAGTCCTGGTCCTCCGTAGTGTCATTCTAGTCCTGGTCCTCCGTAGTGTCATTCTCGTCTTGGTCCTCTTTAGTGTCATTCTAGTCCTAGTCCTCCGTCGTGTCATTCTAGACCTGGTCCTCCGTAGTGTCATTCTAGACCTGGTCCTCCATCAGAGACGAGATGGTCTATGTCTATTCTTGAAGCTCTTCATCTGAGGCAGAACCAGGACTGAGAGGAACCAGACTGTCAGATCCTCCTGCAGTGAAATTAGAGGTTTTCTAATGTAAAGGGACCCTGGTGCTCAGAGACACTACCACGTTAGTACACTGGGGGCGCCACAATCCACAGAAAATAGAAGTTCCTCCTAGTAGCGTTTACAGAATATGTTGTGTCGTCTTAGCAGAGCATTTTATTTGAAAACCTTTGATGATGAAACATCCCATGTGTAAGGTCTATACATGATGCATGTGCTTCCAGGAGACTCCTCGCTGCTCGGCCCACCAGAGATGGTCCTGGCCTTGGCAGGCGGGGATGTAACTCTGCCCTGCAGCTTCCGCATCAGGGCCAACGAGGACTTCCCGACAGTGGAGTGGTCCAAGGACGGCCTGAAGCCCAACGTTGTCTTCCTGTACCGCGATGGCTGCGAGACGGCCGAGATGAAGAACCCGGCCTTCCAGTACAGGACGAGCCTCATCACAAAGGAACTGAGCAACGGAAACATCTCGCTGAGGATCTCCAACGTGCAGCTGTCCGATGCCGGGAGGTACCGGTGCCTGAGGCTGTGGAGGAAGAAACCCCGGGACGTCACAGTGGTGAAGCTCGTTGTGGGTGCGTCCAGATATGTAGAGAAAGTACAGGTGTAGTTCCATCGTAGTCTAAAATGTCCGCCTCAGAGTGCTGCACATGCAGGAAAAGTTAAGTCCGAGCCCGATTCATTCAAGTCTGACCCGTCTGGTTGAAAGTATAAGTCTAATTATATCGAAGTCTATGGGAAAATGACTGTGTTAAAGCTGCATTCTCTCTCCTGGTTGTATAGAAGTCTATTTAAATGACTCTACCTAAAGTATGTACTCTCTTCATGTATTATGTATTCACATCAAGAGATGTTTACACAGGGCTTGTTACTCAAGTGAAAGAAAACCTCAAACAATTATAATTATACAATTCACAGTTATGAGCTATTTATAGATTTTACTACACGGAAAAGCTCACCTCTGATTAAAGGGACATTTTGTTCTCAGTAGTTTCTGAAACTAGATGTAGAGACTCCAGTTTCACCCATCGAAACCAAGACAATACAGTGTGGGCGTGGCTTGTTAAATTGGTAGTTATTACTGTTTCCACCCGCGCCCTGAGGGAAAAACCCTCTTTCAAGTTCTGCATTCACACGTTTAAAAATGTCTTTCATTAGTGCAAATAATTTTATAAACCTTCCTGTTTAAAAAAAAAAAAAAGGTGCCGTTTCTGATCCGAAGCTGTCCGTCACGCCGGCCGAGGGCGGCGGCGTGACGCTCCGGTGCGCGGCCGACTGCTGGCTGCCGGCGCCCGAGGTCTTCTTCCTGGACGAGCGGGGGGTCGATGCCGGTGGTGATGAGCCAAAGAGAGACCTGGACGCCCGCGGGTGTTACGCCGTCACCCGCATAGCGACCCTGCGGGACGCCACCGGGAGGTCTGTTCAGTTGTTTCATAGAGAATTTATCACCAGGATAAAAGAGATTCATGCGGTGTACAAAACGTCTCACCTGGAGAGGCAGGTAGAGGCGAGCTCTCTGCTCAACACACCTGTGCACACCCTGGTCCAGGAGCTCCACCTCCTGGAGGGTTTTGCACTGCAGGTGTGCAAACAGAGTGTAGGGCTGTACTAATGTATTATGACTTACACTTGTGAATAACGATTGTCTGTGTATATTGCAATGCATAAGAGGGATTTAATAATGAATAAGGGATATTAATGAAGCCGTGTGAAATACATATTAGTCATAGTATGAAGTCACTGTTGTTTATTTCGTCACTGAGAGGCATTTCAGGTATGCATGGGATGTGTAAAACAAGATGGATGCTGCATTGGACTGTGTCACTGTTCCTTTAAGGGGGTGTGAACTAACTTTTACCTTTAGGGGGCACTATTTACTTATTTATTATAACCCAGCCAACTCTCAACTTCTCTTCTCATGGTCGCCCCTGAAGGTTTCTGAACTTAACAGAAGCCACGCGTCGCTTCACCTCGGCATGTTGTCTTCAATTCCTCTCGTATGGTTTCTCTTTTGTGTTTGCATCACAGCTTCACCTGCAGAGTTCACCAGGCGGATATTAACCAGACCAGAGACGTGAAGATTCTCCTGCCAGGTACCGCTGCAGCTTTTATTCACCCACTGAACCCAGAAACAAGCGGGCCGGGAATGAAAAACATCTTTTCTCTCAACAATCGTCAAAACTGATCTCAGTCAGAAGCTGTAAAAACCCGTCATTCCCCTGAGAGTTCATCTTTCCGGCTGACTGAACTCTGAAATTTACTATTTAAATTGTTATATCACAGTTTTAACTCCGAATTTGTTTGTTTGTTTTTCAGTTTTTTGCAATTGAAGGGTCTTTTAAAATGCAAAGAAATGATGTTGCTGTACTGATATTTTCCATTGCAGCAACATACAGAGATTTGCATTAAAATCACTCCAAAGACATAAAGAAATGATCCGTCTCTGAACAGACCGATGACATCACAGGGTTTCTGATATTTACTCATGTTTGTATCCTGTTTATTGTCTTTTTCAGTTGTTGAAAAGAAGTCCTGCGTTCTAACCGCCGGCATCGCTGTTGTGGTCGTTTTACTTCTGGTAGCCACATGCGTGTCAGCTGTCTCTTTGTGGAAGAGGTTTAGAAAATCTGGTACGTCATGAACACTCAGACTCTCTGTGCCGGGTATTCATGTTGAATGTAACATATAGACTGAAAACATGCCATATGTTATGATGTGTAGTGCGATCAGGCCTTGAAATGACCGATAACGTGACGGAAGAAGGTCACTGACGCTGTGTTTCTTCAACGCAGCGGGGGAACCCAGCTCGCCGTCGTCGTCCTATCAGAGCACGCCGAGCGTCTCATCCGAAGATCATTTGCTGCAGACGAGTGTTCAGGTCATCAGGGTTGAAAACGTGCGAAACGGCGCCGTGGAGGCGCTGGCGAAGGAGGTGGAGGACCTCAAGCTGAAGCTGCGGGAGAAAGAAGACGTCGTCTTCCAGTTTCGGATCGCCCACGAGGCCCACCTGGCCCACAAGGCCCATCAGGCCCACCTGGCCCATCTGGCGATGTGCGTTTGCCGGGATGGCGAATCCGTGTTCCTTCCCGCAGCCTCGACCGAGAGCAGCTCTCTGACACCCGGCAACTTACCCCAGAGGAGGCGGCCGGGCATCTCGCGCCAGAGCAGCCACCCGGCGCACGCCGCCTCCCCTCCGGCCGACAGAACCGACCGCAGGCACAGCACGCCAGCCCGCCTGAACTCGGCGAGGCCTTCCGGTTCCCGCGTCGGCCGATCGATGAGCGACACCCACGCTTTCAGGCCCGGACCGAACGCCAAGCTCCAGCGACCACACTCGCTCGTGTTTCCACCGTCGGCGTCGTCTCACAATCACTTCACGCGCCTGAAAGATGTGACGGAAGACTCGGAGATGTTGATCGCATGAGCGACCGCGCGAGCTGCAGCCCGGATGTGGAAATACCCCCCAAAAAATACCTGCAGGAAATCGAGTCTCCTATTTTAGTCGGATATTTTAATATCATATTTCTGGCAATCTGAAAATGATGAGTGGCCATTTTAACCAAATTAACATTAACAAGTCATCATGGTGAATCAGAATCACTCATTCACCAGGAAAGTTTACACAAACAAGAAATTTATCTTGCACAACGTTAGACATCAGATGAGACAATCAACAACAACAACAACAACAACAACGCAATAGATGTTAAAATAAAGTGCTCAGACAAACAGATAAAAAAAAGACAAAAGAATAGTTTTGTATTTGTATTTTGCTTATAAGACATTACGGTTTCTTTACATAAAGTCGTTTATTTAAAAAATATAATTGAATAAAACCAACTGAGTGAAAGTCACGTATTTCACTCACTGTGCGTCAAACAAACAGGACTTTCACCCAGGAGACCGCTGTTCATGTCAGCGTCCTTTTCTCACGTAACGTACGTACTTAACTAATAATTAATGCTTCATCAGGTTGTTTTACTGCTAGTTTGTTTTTACAACAAACCGATCTTTATCTAAACCTTACAAAGTACTTTTTTCCCCTTTGTAGGAAACCAAACGCACAAAAAATAAACTCATAACTTCTCACACGCAATTATTTGAACAGTTGTCAGGATTATGGCTCAGGTCTTGTACATTTTTGGGGAAACCACATAACCGTTATTTAATAAATATATGGAATATTCTAATAATGTATGATGACATGTCTGGTTTGTAAATACAGGCTTTTTTTATTTAAACATAAAATGTGTAAAGATTGAAATTGTTTCATTTGTTTAT
The DNA here is from genome assembly GCF_023055335.1 of Clinocottus analis. Taxonomy (NCBI): domain Eukaryota; kingdom Metazoa; phylum Chordata; class Actinopteri; order Perciformes; family Cottidae; genus Clinocottus; species Clinocottus analis. The sequence continues at coordinate 1,005,947 of NW_027175943.1, read as the reverse complement.
GTCCCTTACACTCTCTTATGGAATAAAGTGCTTTCTTTGTTTAATTTCAGCGCTCGTGTCATTCATTCTTAGAGCCATGATGGATTAATTAGACAGTAATTTTAGCTTTTGAATTTCTTTTTTTTTGTGGAAATTTTTGGAAAAATTATAATTAATTCTAAAATAGTTCAGATTGGAGATTCTCCGAATGGAAAACTCAACATGCGACTTTTTAGTTTTACCTTTTTTTTAAACCACTAATATTATCTTTTGTATCATCAACGTTTGCCTTCAGACCCGGTGCCTCGTCCACAGGGTCACATGACTCAACGTTCAGGGAGTTTAAGGTTGCATACGGATTTTTTTTGTTGGTACAACGACACAAAGAGGTCACGTGACGGCGTCGCGGCGTCGCGGCCTCTCGGCGGTCCGAGTGCGTCGAGCTTCCTCAGAGAGGAAGTGCAGAGATCTTTCCTCGTCAGTCTGCAGAGACACGATGCAGTTGAGAGCGTTCTGCCTCATGATGTGTGAGTATTTATTATGTATTTATTCACTTTCACTGAGCAGTTTATTCGGCTTACGGACATTTCAAGTTCAGTCGTTTCTCTTTTTTCATTGTTTGATTCAAGTCAAGTTATTTTGTTTAACCCCAAATCACAAATACAAATGTGTCTTTACAATCTGTACCCGTAGACGTCCCTTAATATTATTATTCACTTTCCTGTTGGGTCATTATTTCTTATTTGTTCCCTCGAACAGTTTTTCATTCTTTCCTTTCACTTACTTTTTATTTTTGTGTTTCGCTTTTATTGTTTTCATAATTTAAAAAAAAATCTTTTATACTTTTTCACACTTTCCACCGCCGTATTTGGTCACACTTTTTTTCTTCTTGTGCTCTCTCGCTCTACTTCTTCCTGTCTTCGCTTTGGTTTTCTTTCCTTCCTCCTGTCTTCGTGTCAGGTCTCATTTTTAATGACTTTTACGAGTGAAATTGTGATGATTCTTTCTGTCCGTCTTTCCTTTGTTGATTTATTTGTGTCTTTCTTTCCTTCCTTCCTTCCTTCCCTCCTTCCCTCGCTCCCTCAGCCTGCCTCCAGGTCGTGCCCGACAGGTCTCAGTACTTCCGGTACGACTCCGTCTCTCTGAGCTGTGGGGATCCGTTGAACTCCACCGGCTGGAAGGTGAAGAGGAAGACGCCGGGCGGCGGGGTCCGGCCCTGCTCCACCGGCTCCACCTGCGTCATCGGCTACACCTACCCGACCGACACCGGGGTGTACTGGTGCGAGTCCCCGACCGGAAACCGGAGCATCAACGTCACCATCACCATCACCGGTACGCTGCACACCAGTGATGCCGTCCGTCAACCGCAAAGTAAAGTTCAGTCGATTCAAAATGGGAAATGAAGGAGTTGAAAAACGTCTTTCTTCCCTAAAGACCGCACTGTGCTGCTGGACAGCCCCGCCCTCCCGGTGTTGGAGGGAGCGGCCCTGACGCTGCGCTGTCGAGCCGAGACGAACTCCTCCAACCACACCTTCAACTTCCTGAAAGACGGCCGCGTGGTCGGCAGCAGCGCCACGGGAGAGATGACCATCCGCCGAACTGCCAGGTCTGACGAAGGACTCTACGTCTGCAGCATCCCCGGACTCGGAGAGTCGCTGGGCAGCCGGGTGAACGTCGACGGTGAGATGCACCGCCTGTTTGTCTCAGGAAAAAGTCCGTCGATTACACAAATATGCAATTTATTGCAGAGGAACCAGAGAAATCATCATCAGTAACCAGCGGAAGCATGGAGATGGGAAAAGGGAAACAAAGAGGATCACGTTGGTGTTCAGCCCCATAAATTACATTTAGGGTTATGGATGAGATATTAATTAGATGGTATGGACTCAAGAGTAGCGGTGAAACACTGCCCACGTCTTATCTGAAGCAGGTGATTAGATTGTGAGAAACGAGAGGGACTGAACACGGCTTGGCTGTGTAAACTAAGCAAGTAGAAGCTCTGATTTGCAACACACACACACTCTCTCTCTACTATTTACACAGTAATAAAGTTGTTTGCTGATATATAAATCCTCTGAAAGTCTGTGCACGAGCTAACAAGGTAATCAAAATAACATGACTTTAAATAGGAATGAGTTTCTTTCTTCCCCTCATTGGCTCGGGGTTTCCTTCACGTCGTGGACGACCTCGCTGCGCTGAGGCTTCTGTTTCCTTCACAGGTTCCCTTGGAGCTCCGCCTTCAGCTCCACCTGCTGCTTCCTGCTCAGCGTCGGTCTCCAGGCTGATGTGTCACCTGTTGGTGGGAACGCCTTACCTGCTGTCCACCGTCTTACTGGGACTCATCTACAGAGACCGCAGCAGAGGTGAGGCTGCGCTATCAGTTAGCCAGCTGCGCTATCAGTTAGCCAGCTGCACTATCAGTTAGCGAGCTGCGCTATCAGTTAGCCAGCTGCGCTATCAGTTAGCCAGCTGCGCTATCAGTTAGCTTGTTTGGTTCCTGGAAACCTTTCACTTTTGAGATGTCAGAGTAAAACTTCTGTAAAACTTACATTTTTTCACACGAAGATATTTCAGTGTCATCTGCATAACGGAGGACTTCAGTGACTGTTTGATCACCAATAGTCGATATAAAGTTTCAGAGGATTAGCGCCAACGACTGTTCTCACAGGAACTTCATCTCTTTCAGCTCGGACGCTGGCGGAGAGACGAGGCAGCAGCAGCGTCGTCATGGAGGTAGTTGTGTAGCCCAGCGAGCGCTTTACATCGTGCCGTCGTCTCTTCGTTCCCATTTCCCATTTCAAGCAGACACCTTCTGACCAATGCATATCCATGGCTTTAAAACACATTTCTATGGCTTTTCATCACATTCCCATGACTTTAAACCAGATTTCCAAGACTTTAACCCAAATTACCAAGACTTTTAACCCAATTTTTCTGACTTTTAACCATATTTTCACGACTTTAACCCAAATGTCCATGAGCAAACATTGTGTGAAATGTGTGTGTGAACAGTAAAAAGTGATAAAATGTATTTATTCAAAGCATACAGTAAACCTTAAATGACTCAAATGAATGAGACAATAGTTTGATTAAAAGAATAAACATTTACACATGAATATAACACATTTACTGGACTTTCACTGCACTGTTGGGGTTTTATTTTGTCATTTGTTGAATTGACAGTCAGCAGGTTGGCAGTGACGTTGCGCTGCAGGTCAGCTGTGGTGAGGTGACTCACACTGAAACTAGATCAGCTCCGTTTCTCAGAAGTGGAAACATTTCAAAAGCAACGCGCACGCCATCAGCTGCACCGACAACATTCAAACTGACAATGTTTGAAATAACAGTGTTTTCTTTGTAAGGACTCACAACATGTAAACAATAAAGAGAGTCTGTGTGTTTCGGCACAATAAGATGTGTGACTGAAACACACAATGAATCTGTGTCTGCGTCTTTCTGAACTTCGTCTTGCAAAATATTTATACATTTTTAGGACCTTTATACATTTATTTATATATATATATATATATATATATATATATATATATATATATATATATATATATATATATATATATATATATATTTATATATATATATTTGGCAGGCATGGATATATATTTATATATATATATTTGGCAGGCATGTATTTATTTATATATATTTAATTTATATATATTTATTTATATATATACATGTATTTATTTATATATATATATAAATATATATTTATATGTCTTAAAAATGTATAAATATTTTGAAGCCAAATCCAAGTGTTAAACCTCAATCTCTTTATAATGCATTTCAAACTTGACTTATTTCTTTACAGCGCTCTTAGTAAGCAATAAAGTAGCCGTAGATATGAGTTTCATCACAAAGCCTTTTGTTGGTTTATGGCGGTAGTTGTGTAACTTTCAGGCGAAAGCTTCTTCTGATGTTTGAAATGCAGTCAACACATGATCTGGGCCTCGAGAAGGAACGTGGTGCAGAACGACATGAAAACTCCACAGAAAAGTGCAAAAACATTTATTAAAAAGTGCATAATTAAACTGTACATTGTCTAAAAAATACACTCTAGTAAAGAGAAAGGAAAGAGAAAAGGTCACAATAAACACTTGAAAGACACATGCGCAGACATGCTCATGACTCATCACACTTCCAGGTAAAAGATGGAAACTGGTCCACATTTCAACCCGTTCTGCTTGTTGTGCAGAAGTTAATTTGCAGAACCTTTAAGATTAAAGTCTGCAAGGTCTCAATGCAACGTGGATGAGCGTCTGGACGGAGCCGAGATGTAAACTCTTTTTTTAAAAATAGTTTCAGGTTATGATAAAAACAGATTAAAACATAGTGCTTCATTTCTGCCAATTAATCCCTGTGAACTGTTCCTTTAGCTCATGTTTTATGTTCTATATACTATTCACATTTTCATCTGTACAGAATCATATTTCCCTGAGCTTTTCCTGTTACACATGAGTCTTTTGGCAGGTGAGTCAAATGGCATCCACATCCCTAAGTCATGAATTTCCCTGAACAAAATAAAACTGAATTGATTCGAAAAAAGATGCTCCTGCTTCACATTCAGCTTCGAGCCGGAGTCCTCGGCTCCTCGTTCCCTTGCGGCTCCTCGTTCCCTTGCGGCTCCTCGTTCCCTTGCGGCTCCTTGTTCCCTTGCGGCTCCTCGTTCCCTGGTGGCTCCTTGTTCCCTTGCAGCGGCCTCATCTCCTCTCCAGGGTCCTGACCGTCCTGTGGTCTTTCTGTGAGAGGATCACAAGACAAGCGATGAATTGATTCAAGATATATTTCATGAACAGGACATTTAGAGCAAACTCTGCTTTAGTTCCCGGTCAGGTGTCGGTTGAGGTCAGACAATTCCACCAGCGGCTTAGAGGGGCTGAGAAAGTTGAGGAATGTATGACTTACTCTGACAAGATGAGGAGCTCCTCTTTTTGACGCAGACACCGATGATGGTGGCGATGATGGCGATGATGGTGGCGATGATGATGGTGGCGATGCCGCCGATGGTGGCGATGCCGATGGTGGCGATGGCACCAGGGCTGCTGCTGCCGTTGTTTGAATCACTCTTTGAATGAAAGTCTGAGAGATGTTCACGTCAGTTCTTTCTGCCGTTTGAAGCGGCGGCGCTTTTAAAAGTGGCGTCTGGTGTCATCGGCCCCTTACCACGGTTTTCTGTTCCCAGACTCCCCCCTAGCTGACTGGGTGGTGTTGCGTTGACTTGTTCACGAACTGTGACGGAAGGAAGGAAGAGCAACATGACATCAGAACCCGGACGCGTTGAAGAGCGTTCTTTCACGTGTAAAAGGTGCGTTTGTGTCGTTATGGTGTCTTTATGTCGGGGAGAAGCAGTGCAGAGCGGCATATTCATGCGTTTGCACGACTGGAGAATACCTGAATTAACCATGAATTGCAATATTTTTAAAGCACGTTAACATAACCATTATTGCATATCTAAATCATTACATGTATAAATACATGCATGAACAAATGACATTTACATGATTTTTTGATCATTTACTAACTCTTAAATGATATTAATCATGTATAAGTCTGTGTCCATGTTGGAACAATGTTTTATAAAAGATGAATCAAGGGGTTTCTCAGCAGTGAGTGAACATCTTGTCAACATGATGTGAATCTTTGTGTACTTACTGGTGAGCTTTGTGGAACAGTTGCGTTTTTTGGTGTTATGCAACAAGGTGTACCTTCCACTATGAGCAACATCTACTCCCTTCAGCTGTACCGAGAAGTTCCCTGAGCACGGGTTTACGGGAGGAATAACCATGTCTTTGAACTCATCATCCCGACTGCCTTTGTCTTCCTCTCCCTGACGAAACACCCACACATTCTTTTTTTCCTCATCCACCAGATTAAAAGTCTGTATTTTGCAGTCCTCTATCGGGTCCGTTAGTGAAAACCTCAGGGTGGCGGTCCCTCCCCGGTGGGCTTCCACCTCTGCAGGACATTGGAGCTCAGTTACTGCTGCAAGACACAACAAATATGTGACATTAACCTTTGTGTTGTTTTCAGCACAACACACCTCATGCGTTTTAAAAGCATTTACATTCCTCTCTTTTTTATTCTACCACTGCTGCGTTGTGTGTCTTCAGCTGCACTGCAGCTTGTGTTATCTTTATTTCGTTTTTTGACCGTTTGAGTGTTTTGGTGCTTTTGTTGGTGTCGTGTGAAGCTCTTTGTATCGCCGTGTTGTAGAAGCTGCCGTGCTCGACGCGGCCCTGGTCTTTGTGTTTGGACAAGAACACGATCATAGATATCATTTGATCATCTGTCGCTAAACAGAAAGCAACTGCTTCCTGTTGAAAAGCAGCAAAATGATTCCTCAAGTCAAACATTATGAACATTAAATGACTGCTTTGAAATATATAAATGTAGCGACGCAGCGTCAGGAAAGCTTATTGTGTTATTTACTATTGTGTTATTACTATAAATAAAAATACATTATATACCATTTCTGGTAAACCAAGAAAAAAACAAGAAAACCAAGAGATATATATATATATATATATATATATATATATATATATATATATATATATATATATATATGTATATGTGTGTGTGTGTGTGTGTGTGTGTGTGTGTGTGTGTGTATGAAAAAAAAATACGTCGTGAGAAAAGCAGAGAACTAAGTTGTCTGAGTTTTAAAGGCTCCCAGGTAGAAGATGGCGTCACGGCGATGAAGTGAAAGTAAAACGCTGCGCGGGGATTTCCTCTCTCGCTGCTGAGGAGCAGAACCACGATGGAGGTGGTCGCGAGGCTTCTCGTGCTGAAGGTGTGAAGATGTGTGAAACCCGCGAAAAGGGAACCAGAACTCACCTGGGATGACGGAAAACAACAAGAGAAGTACGAGCCTTGATCCACTCCATTGATTCATCCCCGCGCGCGCCTGAAGGAAGCGCACCTGAGTCACCTCTCACCTGTCCGTCTTCTTCTTCTTCTTCTTCTTCTTCTTCTTCTTCTTCTTGTTCTTGGTCTTGGTCTTCTCGATGAGCGGTTCAACAACTAATTGGTGCATTACCGCCACCAGCTGGTGTGGAGTTTGATCAGGAGGTCTGGTACTGCATTAGTATCAGTGCCGGGCAAAGTTGGAAAAAATTAACTGATTAATCTCATTATTTTTCTGCAATTAATCTCATTATGAACCAAATTCCATAATGAAGTAAAAATTAGTTTATTGCATGCTTTTATTTTAAAGTAATGTTACCAGAACAATATAACAGCATTCTGGAGCAACAACAAGTCAACATACATACATATATATAGTTTATACATCTGTTTTATTTATTATGAACAGGTACTGTTCAGTAGTAAGGGTCCCTGTGAGGGACAAACCACTCCTTCTGTGGTCCATGTTCAGTAGTAAGGGTCCCTGTGAGGGACAAACCACTCCTTCTGTGGTCCATGTTCAGTAGTAAGGGTCCCTGTGAGGGACAAACCACTCCTTCTTTGGTCCATGTTCAGTAGTAAGGGTCCCTGTGAGGGACAAACCACTCCTTCTTTGGTCCATGTTCAGTAGTAAGGGTCCCTGTGAGGGACAAACCACTCCTTCTTTGGTCCATGTTCAGTAGTAAGGGTCCCTGTGAGGGACAAACCACTCCTTCTTTGGTCCATGTTCAGTAGTAAGGGTCCCTGTGAGGGACAAACCACTCCTTCTTTGGTCCATGTTCAGTAGTAAGGGTCCCTGTGAGGGACTTTGGTCCAATCCCTCCCCCTGGGCGTCTTGCGGCTCTCCCAGTCCTTTAAGAAGAAGAAATGTTGTTCCTGATCTTATGTGAGAGACTTGTTAATGTATTATGTGTCCAGTTTGAACACATGTAGTGTTTCTTGTTTCATTATTATTTGGGTTCTTCAGGTTAATGATGTGGCTTCCTCGTGTTTTGTTTCTCACGAGCCCCAAACCTGTGTGACCATGTCGAGTTTCACTTGAGTTGTGTGTTATTTGTGAAGAGCTTTGCTTTGCTGCATGACGTGTGATTGATGAACTGAATCAGGGTTTTTTTTCACGACTTCCTTGGCGCTCAGGATGTGGGCAGAGCGTCTGAGCAGAGAGGACAGAGACAGCAGCGGCGCAGGATGGAGGCGGCTTCACTCTGCCTCCTACTCTGTAAGTTTATTTATTACAATATCATTTCATATATAATAGCGTCAATGGACAGAACTTGTTTTCTTTCTCTTCTTTATTCAGCAATGTTTCTCAGCACACTTCTTACCACAGGATGAGCTGCTCGGGATGCTGCAAACTTTGATAAACTTTAAAGAGCTCTGGTTTCCAGGCTCGATGCCAAGAGGACAGCTTCAGATTGTTGAAAGCAAAATGTTCATATCTAGTAAATTACCCTGCACTCTTGTACATCTGGTCACATGTGTGAACGGCTTTTCATGTTGATAACTGACTGTGAGTTGATTCACCTCGCCGTTAAAGAGCCGAGCGATGATCTGACGTTGTTACTATTGTTGAATGTGTGTCTTGTTATCTCCTGTTTGCATTGCCAGCGGCCACGCTGAGCATCCGTCCCGACAAGTCTCAGTTTTTCCAGCACGAGAACGTGCACGTGACGTGCGCGGCACCGACACACTCCAGCGGCTGGACGCTGATGGGGAACAACTCCTTCAAGAGGTCCCGACCGTGCGACGGCGGCGACTGCCAGCTGAGGGACGTCTTCCGGTCGGACACCGGCGCGTACTGGTGCCAGTCTGAGCGGGGCGAGTGCAGCGGCCCGGTCAACGTCACCGTGACGGGTACGTCTGGAGGACGCTCGCAGATTAACACCTCCTTAAAGTGTGGTAAAGATGGAGAGATGTAACGTGAAACACTTTGAGAGTAAAGTCCATGCACATGAGAGTCTGAACTGAGGCTGTGCAGATGTTTAAATCCACTCATGCATTTCAGTTTAGTGTCAGAAGTTTGAGCAGAACATGCAGCGCTGGTCAGAGTTTGCATGCTGTAAAGCTGTCGCTTGGTGAGACAAAATGTCTGCCCGCTGACCTGGAAGGAACCACGAATATCCTACAAACACTTGGAGATTAGACGTAGAGACTCCAGTGCGCGTAAACACTTCTCCACGCTGACACTGCGGCTTCCCGACTACATTTCAGCCGGTGTGGTGATCCTGAAGAGCCCTGCACTCCCCGTGATGGAGGGAGACGAGGTGACCCTTCAGTGTCTCTACAAGGAGAGAAGTGAAGAGAAGTCCAGCTCGGCTTTCAATGCCACCTTCTACAGAAACGAAGCGTTCATGGGCTCTGAGCTGGCGGGAAAGATGGTCCTCGTGGCGGCGTCCAGGGCCGACGAAGGCTTCTACAGGTGTGAGCACCCCACGAAGGGGAAGTCGCCGGAGAGCTGGCTGTCTGTGGCAGGTGACGTTCTGCTTCCTCTTCACTACCGATGAAGACGTTGGAGGTCGAGCACCTTCAGGTCTTTTTATTGTCTCTGATATATACACACTTCCAACCGCATTGTTAGCAGAATAAGGCTTTAAAATCCACTGGAAGAGCTTCTTAGAGGGCTCTTCCTCATGTTTTTTCCAATAGAAATGCATCTTAGAGGACACTTCCTCATGTTTTCTCCACTGGAGGAGCCACAGCGACCTCCACCTCATTTAGACGAGACAGAACTCTTTTACTTTCGTCCTCTTGCTGCAACCTGTTGACAGTTTTCCTGAGGCCTTATTTAAAGAAGTAGAATGTGATCGAGGACTTGAAAGACAACAGACGGGATCGTGTTCCTTGTTTAAACTCTCGTTCTTCCTCCAGCGAGGCCTCAGCGCTCACACGGCCCTCGTCATCCTCGTCTTGAGCCTCCTCTGCGGCTGCTGTGCACCGTCCTGCTGTTCGGCCTCTACAGCTGCATCCTCGCCGCCTGCATCCACCTGTACCGACGGAGAGCTCGAGGTAACGACACCTTTAGGGGCCCTGAAGGCACCGTGACAGCAGGTCTGACCCAGCGGGCCCATGTAACATGCAGCCTCACCACTAGATGTCACTAAAGCCCACACAAGCAAAAGTACTAATACACACTGAGAACATACTCTATTTGAAGTAACAAATCCTGCATTCAAGACTTACTGGCGGCTAAATGTACATGAAGTATTGTGAGTAGTCAAAGTCCTGATGATCCGTTCAATCATCCGTGTCAGTGTTCAAGTGTTTCTGATGTTTCTGGTCATGAAGCTGCTGGTTTCTCTGTTTCTCTGTTGTTCATGCGGCCGCTTCACTTCCTGTTGCGATGACGTGTGGAAGTCTCTTGTGGTTTTATGAGTGAGATATTGTTCTGTTGAAAAATCAACGCGGTCTCGAATAGTTTCCACTGGACAGCGACAGTGAAGCCTGCTGGGTAGGAAGCAGGAAGTGAGAGAAGAAGAAGGCGCTCGCTCCTCTTCACCTTCAACCCTCTCTCTCCTCTGCAGCTCGAGCCGACAACAAGAGATCTGATCACCTCGTGCTGGAATGATGAAGACGAGGAAGATGAAGAAGACGTTCTTATATTGCTATTCGTCTATTTTTTTTTTAAGTTTGTCTATATACATTTTTTTATTTTTTATGGTCGCTTAGCTGCTGTCTAAAGTTATTAAAACAAATATACAAATAGATAAATAATGAAGTAACCGGTCACAAATGCAACAATAAAATACAAATGTAATAAATAAAAGAGCTGAATTAAAACAGAAATATCAATTCATCAATTAATGAATGTAAACGTTTATTTAGTCAAATCTTTTTAGAATATTTTGTATTTTTTATCAGGTCACTTATTATTTATTTTGGCAGCTTCCGTCCGTCATAAACATGAAATATCTCAACGCTTTAATAAAAATATCCTTCTGCGCCCTCTGATGACTTTCATGTTATTTTATCTTTATGTAATATCACAATTGAAGGAAATGCTGAATTAAAAAGCCTGTTTTTCGTTGTTAGAGGTGAATATTTACCTGTTTACTTATTTACCTGTTTAATGATCACAATGCTTCATTAACATGTGACGTGTTGAACAGCTGGCAGGAAACTTCTTGAAGGAACTGATGTGAAATAATCTGATAGTTTTGACCATAACGTCACGTCTGGACTTTAACCTAAAAATTAAATATTAAAAACCTGGCGTGACATTTATGTCACAATAAGAAACATAATGATGACCTAATCATTGAGTTTGACTGATTCAATGATATTTAACCAACATATTTTATATGTTCAATCCAAAGCATATTAAAACATATTTAAATGAATAATAAAACTTTTTTTTTTTTTTTTTTACCGTAACGCCCATTGTGACATTCAAACTCTTGCCTCGTGAGGTCATTCAGTCTGTACTTCTCGGGCTCTTCAGGGTTAACGCACAAGAGAATATTGGTGACGTCATCGAGGCGTCAGCTGACCCGGGGTCAGGTGTTTCGGGGCGTGGTCTTCCAGAAGGAATCTGTGTGACGACGAGGAAACAAAGTCCACAAAGACTTTGAGTTGCTATAAAAAGACCTGCAGGAGCTCCTGAGGCCTGAAGCAGCAACACGTTTACAACACAAACAAACAACAACAAACAAAGACCAGCTGCTTCACGGCCGAGTTGTGTTGCTATAAAGGACTAATAAACAATAAATACATGCTCATTCATACAGATTCACTCATAAATAATACTTCTAATCAGCAACAAGTATTCAAATATGTCTTTTAATGAAATATTTCATGAGTTGAATCATATTTGGCTTCAATGATTCATTTTGTTTATAACTCAACATAATTATAATTTCTAATGTTAATACTTTATACATATCCTAAATAAATAAGAATGTAAGTGACAATAAAGATGATATAAATAAGGAGAAAACATACACAAAGACAACAACACAACGAGGTAAACAGAGACGCTCTTTCATAGTAAATTATCATATTTTGGTTCATAATTTGGCAAATCTATAAATAGTTAAGTTGAGTTATTAAACACGTCATAAACACATATGAATAAAAACATGTTTACACGTTTAAATGTACTTTTAAAAAACCATGAAATAATTTCTGCTTTTCTCTTTTGTTATTTAATTTATTAAATGTTAGTTTCACAATGTTTTGATATGAAGAAATAAATAATGAAAGTTTGTTCACAATTATTTTATTTTGATGATGAAGACTTATTGATCAGTTTAAAGAGTCGTCATCATCATAGATATCATATTGTTTTCTTGTTTTTAGTTGTTTTTTAACGAATCTTCATACAATAGATGCTGAGTCGTGTTTTTTTATTATTATTTTGCTCTGGTTTGTAAATATAATTTAGAAAAGATTAATTTTGTATTTATTTTATTGTTATTTATTTAGTGGTTTTCCCTTAGTTGATGTGAAAGAACCTGAAATGAGTGAAGCGTGAGAGGCGGTGTGTTGAGGATGAAGAGCTGTTTACAGAAAGCTTTGTGTCAGCAGACAATAGAAGTATTAAATACATAAATACATCACATTGTGTTCACAGCGAGGGTCACGAGTACACTGTGTGTAGCTTTTTATTAATACAATTATATATTTACTACTACTAAGTGACTCATTGGGGAAATTATACAGGATTTACATATCTTATAATATATATATATCATATCATATAACGTACATCAAAACCTGTAGTAATGTATTTCATAAAAGATGCAGCTACACACATTTCTATATGAATATATATATATATATATATATATATATATATATATATATATATATATGTGTGTGTGTGTGTGTGTATATATATATATATATATATATATATATATATATATATATATATATATATATATATATATATATTCATATACTGAAGGCAGCTGAACTCTCCCACGTGTTTGTCCCCGCTCCCAGATGACGTCAGCGTTCCATGAGAGGCGCGGCTGAACAGAACGTTAGAACGTCAGAGCGTACGTCATTTCCATGACGTAGTTACGTCGAGGCTCACGCATCAGCGTTCAAAAGAACCAGGGAGTCGTCGGCGCTCATTCTCTCTCTCAGCAGCCGGCGGCGGCGCTCTCCACGCGGCAGCTTCTCGGCTCTTTCACGCCGGTTTTTATGGTTCTACTCCGCGGCTTCGAGCTGCTCTCCTCATGGCTGCTCCCGCTGCTTTTACTCTCTTCTCACGCGGCGGTCCGGACAGAGGAGGCTAGAGGTAAGCTGGTCTCCATTCATTCATTCATTCATTCATTCATTGTCAGGTGTGAGCTGGAACAAGCCCTTATTATGGTCTGTACTTCTACAATCATCCTGTTATATGTGTATATATCTGTTTATGAGCCTCTGAGTGAAGGTAAACCCAAATTAAATTAACATGAATCTTTCTTAAAAAGACTATGAATTGAATTGTCTCTTTTTAAATATAATATTATTATTATTATTATTATTATTATTATTATTATGTATTTGTATTATTATTTAAAAGAGTGAGAGAACAGACAAACATGACTCGAACATGATTGTGTAGTTTCAGGTACATGTTGCCTTATAAGCTCTCAGGGTGATGTCTGATCTAACATTTAATCTCTAGACTAAACATGACTCACTGAGGTCTGACTCATGAAGTGACATCCTGTCTGAAGTTCAGTCTGACTCAGACCTCCAGAACTTTCCAGAACCCAGAGATCTTCATCACTTGGGTTAAGGGGCTTTCTTTGAGTGGCAAATTCAAATGTCTTTCTGGGATCCGATCCAACCCACGTGAGCATGACGGTTAAACCGTCACCAGGAAGTCATATGAGCCGAAACTCAATAGTGTGACGATTGTCCTCCGACAGAAAGACAAAGAAAAGCTTTGTCTTTCTGTAAAAAGACAAATAATTTGAACCTGAAAAAATATTTTGAAGCCGAAAAAAAAATGTTTGCAACTTGTAAAAAAAGTTGAAAATAAAAATTATAATCCTGAAATAATATATTTAAAAAAAGCATAACTGAATTAAATTATATTTAAGCACCAAAGATGTTTCATGCACTTATTTTTGTTGAATTTTTAAAAAGTTTCAACAACAAAATTCGATTTTTCAGGGTCAAATCTTTTTTTCAAAAGGACAAAACATTTGGCTCCTTGCTCCTGGGGGTCGCTGTAGAACTGATACATTTGGGTTTTTCTTTATTTAAAATGTGTGACCTCACTTCTCCAATGAAACTCTGAATCAGAACCTTTGTTACTCAAAGAATGATCCCGACTGCAAAGCCCCAATCTCACTTCACCAAACACATGGAGCTTCCAGCTTCTCATCGTTTGGTTTCCGCAGCTCCTCTTTGACTCGTGTGATCTAAACATCTTCTTCTTTTTTTGGACTGTTGGTCATTCACAGCAAGTTTCCTAAATGTAATGGAAATAGTTTTAGCTCGTGGAAGAGTCACACGCTGTTAGTCTGGCATGAAGAACAGAATCATACATTAAAAAAAGACTTGACTTCCTCTTCAGTCGGTCATAATTGGTTCCTCCGTGTTTCCCAGAGCCGCCTCTGGTGATCGGGTCAGGCGCGCCAATCAGGGCCGCTCCGGGCGACGACACCGTCCTGCCGTGCCACCTGGAGCCCAAGTACGACGTGGAGGGCCTGACGGTGGAGTGGTCCAAGCCCGACCTGGAGGCCGACCCCGCCCAGCGGCTGAGCCGGGTGGAGTACGTGCACCTCTACCGGGACCGCCGGGAGGTGCCCGACATGAAGATCCGGTCCTACCTCTGGAGGACGCAGCTGTTCACGGACGACCTGAAGGACGGGAACATTTCGCTCAAGCTCAAGAACGTGACGCTGGCCGACCAGGGGACGTACCGGTGTTTTATCCCCAAGCTGAAGAGCCCGGTGACGGCGTCCATCGTCCAGCTGGTTGTCGGTGAGTCGGAGTTCTGCCGCTCGGAGTCTCTTTGAGTATTTCTGTCGACACCTTCCATCCTATAATCGTCTCTTCAACCTTGTTGGGTTTTCAGCTCCACAATCCAATCAATCCTTTGTGGGGGACAAGCCGAAGGATGCGGTAACGCTCCCAAAGCCAGAAGACCACGATGAGACGGATGCTGCAGGTGAGAAAACGACTGACCACCAGGGGGCGATTCCTCTGGTTGTATAGAAGTCTATAATCAGTGCTTTTGCGTTTGATAGGTCTCATATTTTTGTGGTCCAGTGACTGTAGCTCATGCTGCTCTGTTTTGTCGTCAGGTGGTCGTCTCCATCTGATCGTTGTGATCCCGTTGGTCGTCTTGCTCGTCATCCTCGTTGCAGTCGCTGCATGTTTATTCATACGGAAGTCTGAAAAGCAAAAGGTAAGAACACAAAACGTCTCGTTGCTGCTCGTTGAGTAAACCCCGAGCGACTCTTTTTTTAAAAATATCTTGTTAATTGTCCCCGACAGTATGCCGCCGCCTCGACCTCGCCACTAACAGCGTAGGCGCCTTGCTCAAAGGCGCATCTCAGCCTCAATTGGGCCGGTTCGGATCAGCGAGGTCTTCGCGATACGAGTCAGAAGCTGACCCGCCGGAGGACATTGGACTTTCTTCCCACCCACGATTGGTTGAGACTGTGACAAGAGGAGAAACCTGGTGGAAGCTCTACGTTTAGCGACATTGTTTTACCTCAAAGAAGGATGGAGCAATAAGAAGAATGTTTGTGTTTAAGACTTTCCTTTCTTGGTAGACGCCCGTCGGGTCCGTTGGGGACCTCCAGTGTGAGGAGTAAATTCAGACTGCGGGTTCAGTCGAATGGTCCAAAAATGGCCGCCGAATGTCCTTTCCTAACCACTTTTCCTCGACTGTGGAAAACGGAGGAAAGGTTGGAAGGAGACTTCATGAGGAGTTAAGAAAACACAACAACGTCGGTGCCGTCGGCCCGCGGCAGTGAAACTACAATGTTCAGTTGATGGACTACAAAGAAGTGCATGTTGTGTCATAACCACCATAAACAACCCGGTTCGTAGTGCAGAAACCCGGAATTGTTGGTCAAGGAAGCTGCAGTGCTTCCTATGCTAAAGGAAGCACCGAAGCTCCTTTGCGTTAAGAGAATAACGCGTTCTCCTCAGTCAGATTGTGACAGATGTTGTTTAATAATGACGCCTGTGTTAAAATGTCATTTCTATTTGTGGATGCTATGCTAACGTTTGAAGCCCAGCATGTTTACGTTACAGAGACTTGTTTTAATGGTAAGACTTGATTTTTAATGAATCACTCAATAGCTGCTGCAGAAGAATATTGAGACTGTTCTTAGTGTTATTTTTAATGTTATTTGAAGAACATTACAGGGGAAGAAGAGTATTTAGTGCCTGTGATAGTGTTAGAAATGTTACCCTGTTTCTTATTTATAGTAGTTTTTCCAAATGTCTGACTGAGCCCACATTAATGAGGCGTGCACATATTTAAGATGCAGAATTCAAACTGTTTGACGAAGACGAGGCGCTCCCTGATGGAGCCTTTGAGCAAGGCACCCTTTCCTCACTACACTGAACCTCTATTTAAGCACACCAAAAAAAAAGTGGGATTTAACGAAGGAATATATACGTTTCAGGGATACTACGGTGTGTACTCAAAGTATTTACTCTCGACACTGTCGACAAATAAACCTCATTTAAAACAGACGGCCGCGTGTCAATGTTCTTGTACTTCAGATTTTAATTGATCTTTTCTAGGTCACGTAGTAAGTGAGAGGAAACATGCAGTTGAGTAGGAGTGCCCTGTGGGAACGTGGCGTGTTGGAATGTAAGGTGAGGTTTCAGGAGTACGCTGGGCGAGCCGCGTCGTGAGGCGGGGTCGGCCTGTGGTTAAGTAGGGTTGCCGTAAAGTGGTTTTAGTGTCATGAAGTAGGTTTGTAATGCAGTAAAGTGGTTTTAGTGTAGTAAAGGTACTAACTAACAGTTGTCTTCTTCACCCAAATGACCACAGCAACCTCTTCAATGTCCGCGCTCGTCCTCCTCTCGCTCCGTGACTCATGTCAGGGCTCTTGGCATTTGAAATGCATCAGCAGTACAGTCCTTCTGATGGGCTTCACTGCGCCGATGAGTCACAGCAGCAACACTGTTTTCAGACCAGCCTGTGCCAGCTCAGGTTTGTAATACAGATGTAGTCCTTCACCGCTTGGAAGGCGAATCGCATGTTGTCGGTCTGCGTGGCGCAGGTGAAGTGGGAGAAGAGGATTTCTTTGCCGTATTCTTGGAGTTGGACAAACTTATCCAGGATGAATTCTTGTGCCGCTTTGGCGTCCCTCCGGGGTCCTGGTGAAGGAGACGGAGGGCAGAAGCAGCACAATAAAGACGCTGTAGAGTCTCCAGCAGTTACAGAAAAGCTCAAGAACGTAACACTGACTCTCACTGCAACATGACATGGTGATGTCCTCTTCCAAAAGCAAATTAAAACACACCCTTGATCCATTCAATATAACCGGGGTACTTGACCAGTAGCCTGTGGTGGCTAAAGTAAGCTAACCTCATTCTTTAAAGATAGAGCCGGAGCGTTTCCTCTCACCAGAATATTCAGGAAAGTAGTCGACCAGATGCGAGTGCATGATCTTCTCCTCCAGTAAGTCCGTCTTGTTGAGGAACAATATGAATTGGTCGAACAATCTGGAGGTGATGATCTTCTGGAACAAAGCCATGCTCTGCTCCAGGCGGTTCTTTGAGAAACACAAACATCTCTGCATGAGGACATCCTGCTGGACAGTTTGGCTGAATCTTCATACAGCAAAAGGTCGTCAACGTTCTTCACCCAAACTGATGGAGACCATATATATTGTACAACATTGTGTGTTACATTAAACTGGGTCTTCATTAATTCAATTAATACACAGCTTCACACATTCAGGAGATCAGATGTAATGAGTCGTTCTGTCGGCATCTCACCACCTTGTCGCTCTCCGCGAGCACCTGATCGTACTCGCTGATCGCCACCAGGAAGATGACAAAGGGGAACATGTCAAAACAATGAATCCACTTCCTCCACTCTGACCGCTGGCCGCCCACGTCCACCATCCTACAGTCACGGGTGGAAACACATCGTCATGTTACCACTTCGAAATTGGTGTTCTCTAATTGGCAAAGGAACTACCTGCAACACTCACCTGAACCTTGTATTCTCCAGCTCGAAGCTGTACTCTACAACACTCCTCGTGGGCACTCTGACCCTCAGGATATCCTGCTGGGTCGGCAGATAAAAGGTTTCAAAGATGCGGTGGATGTTATCCAGAAAGCTGTTGAAAAAGGAGGGTATGTTCAGAAGAGGAAACTAGAGCGATAAGGACAGAGGAGACATTGGCGTCTATGCTCGTGAGGCTTTTGTCAACACCCTTGAAGGGAATAACGCTGAGTCGACAACAAGCCGATGAAACGGTAGAACGTACTTGACAACGTTCACACTCACTAGTCAGCGGAGTCCGACAGCTGGTACTTCCTCTTCAGGCCGTGACATTCCTTAATCCCCGGGTCGCTCCACAGGCTCCTGATGGCGTCCACGTGAGAATCTCTTATTAGCGTGGTCACCTCCACGGCACGCACGACGCCGGCGTTGGCCTGAACGACAGAACGAGGCACTGAGATGAGCAAATATATACGGACGGGTTCTCGATGTTTGTGTTTGTGTTCTTGTCGACTGTCCTTGGAGTGTTGTGAAAGATGAGGGACGCGTTGGGTTCATGTCCCACTACTGATGTAGAATTTACAGAAGACCCCAAATCTTTCTTGTGATCCATTTTCTGAGTGTGTGTGCTCATTTTGTCCACTAGAGGCTGAATTGCACCACTACTCCATGATCTACATAGAGCGCTGCAGGAAGTCCTAAAACCAGAAATGAGTCAGTATTTTTTTTACATTTCTTCGATGGACCTCTTTTTATCTATGTTCCAGTAGTCCTAGGAACCCCAAATGAGTTATACCACTTGACTGTTATTATAAAATGTATATTTTCCACAAAAAAAACCTTTTATACCATATTTTGATAAAAAAAAACTATCAGCATGATATGAGCCAGATTCCCCAAAAATGCCTCCTGAAGCGGTCCAGAGTTTCTCAAACTGTAAGGTTCAGGGCCTAAACAACAGCCCACATCCTAATAATGCACATTATTTTGAAAAATTAGGACATAAAGAGTCCAAAAATGGAAAATGTACTTGGTTTATGGCAAACAATTGGCCGATTTGGGCATGCTGGGTACCGAACTGTTCATCAGCCTACGCGCTTGCTGTATGACGAGGTTTTAGAAATATGGGCAGACCAGGAAGGCTTCAGGAGTCAGAAGGGTCCACCAGAAAAAGAGGTTATGGATTGAAATGCTTCTTTCTGACAATACCAAAATAGTATTCGTATTGGAACTATGTCTAACTTTTAAGGTATCAACCAAAGTAACCCAGCACTCTGGTATCAAAACCCCTCCAGTCAACCGATACCTGCGATCGATCCTTTTTCTACTAAGGTCTAGACTAAAATGTGCACCAGCAAGTTTGCTGAACATATGCTGTCCCATATGAGTCCCATATGCTGAACATGGAACTCTCTGACCTCTCTTTCCTCTTTTGGTCTCTTCCCTTGGGACCGACTCGGGAGCACTCGTCTTCACATTCCTGCTGTCAAACATCACGTGGGTGCTTCCCAGAAGTCAGCGGTGTCCATAAGCAGACAAAAGTCTCTTTGCAGAAGTAAACACTGCTGCAGATTACCAGAAGTACTTCACCCTGAAACACACAGCAGGCCTGTTCTGGAACCTCGCTCCTCTCAGTGTGTTCGTGTGAAGCGGCACCATATGGACTCGCACCTCGTTGTGTTCGTGCTTGTAGGCGATCTGCAGCGCGTCCATGGCCTGAATCAGGGTCTGCATGGCCGTGAAGACGTTATGGTAGATCAGCTGGACGAAGTCTTTCTTGTCCTCGTCCGAGTATCCACAGCCATGGATGATCCTCATCTGCTTGACCAAAGTGCTCTTCCCACTTTCCCCAGTTCCTATAGCCCACCGACAGAAAACGGACATCATCAGTCTAAAACAACGCCATCCAACCCGCAACACGTCGGCCCGTCACTCAGTGTCTCCTGACCGGTGCCAATTAAAAAAAAAAATTTCATCTGGAGCTTTTTTTCACACATTAAAGACAGCCTCGTCCTTGCCAGTATGTTAGCATGCTAATGTTAGCATTAAGCTCACAGCACAACCGGACCAAAGTGCAGAGAGCTTATGGAGAAAAACTACAATTATGTTTGTTGCTAGTTTAGATCCCTTCTCGGGGTGCGTTGCAGTACTTTCCCGTCCCGTTCGTATGCAACTCTTTGTAATCATAACCTTCATCTTATTCTCAGGGCCTCTTTGGTCTTGTGTTTATGCTGAGAGTCAAGTTTTACGAGCAGTATTTCGTCAAGTTAACGGCGTCTGCCGGTAAAAGGCTGACCTCGAAGAAGTTCCCCCCCTTGAACCCGACCAAGATGAATATATTCAAGGGGCTTGAAGCTGCTAAACGGGGGGATGGAACATGTAAAAAGAGAGAAGATATGGTGTCGAGCGGCAGCGTTTGCCAGACGAGTGTTCAACGTAAACAAGAACAGTGGCTGGAAACTGTCTTTGGAAAAGCTCCCGTGAATCTTTTGAGAGTCAAACAGAAAAAGAAAAAGATGGAACGTATATTTCTCGTTGTTTTTAGTTGCTTTCTGTATATCATTGTAATGTTTTTCGTGCTGCTCGGTTATTATCTCTACTCAATGAAAACCAGTAGCAACAACAAAGAACACAAATACTCAATAACAAGTAAAAACTCTTGAATGTGTAATGGAGAGGTATTATATTCACTCTCAGTTATATATTCATGGACAGTACTATTTCTACTTCAAATTTTAATTAATGTAGGATTTTTTTTACTAATTCTCACTTTGTTTTTAATTGAACTTAAATACTTTAGCATCCACTTTCTTTTTACTGTCTAATTGTATTGTTGTTTTTAATTTAAGCTGCATCTCTTGTATGAGAAATGCTTAGTTATTACACATTCTTAGTAGTAGTATGTAACAGCTGTAGTTCCTACAGATTAGTTAAAGTGCTCATATTATAAATTAATGCAAAGATATACATTGGCAACAGAATATTAAATATTTAAAATGAGCTCTACTCGACCAGCAACAGCATCAACATGTAAATGGATCAATACAAATAATTCTATAAATATGTAGTGAGCTCATTAACATAAATTTTCTCACCGAGGAGCAGCAGACTATATTCCTGCTCCTTCCTCCAGCGGCGGCGCTGCCTCTTGATGGCGGCGTTGATGGCGGCGTTGACGCGGCGAGCCTCTCGGTCCTCCGCGCCGAGGCAGCAAGCGCCCGCGGAGCTCCGAGGCATGACTCCCGGGACGAGGGAGAAAAAGTACCGGGAGTCTGCAGGGACCACGTGACCATGTGACTGGGGGGATGCGCCCTGATGGGAAACCACGGAGCTTCTCCCAGATCCTCCTCTGGTGGATCCTCCGTTAGATCCTACCAAAGCAGGAGATATAGAGTTTACTGTGAGGAACTTATATCTGGTCCTCTGTAGTCTCAGTGTAGTCCTGGTCCTTTGTAGTCTCAGTGTAGTCCTGGTCCTCTATAGTCTCAGTGTAGTCCTGGTCAGTGTTCTCTCTATGCTGCGCGCGTTTTTTTTTTCCAGGCGTTTAAAAATCTTTTTTGCGCCAGTGTTTCTGATGTAGGAGTGAGCCATCTGCGCAATAGAAGATCTTTGATGTGACGTGTCGAGTCTTCTTGGCCAATCAGCGTCCCGTTTCTCGACACGCGCTCTCTGTACTTCCGCTAGCGCTTTAGCGCTCGGCCTCCGTTAGCACCCACACCAAACTGGCCGCCGCTGTTCAGGCTCCTCTTGGCGGGCCCTGCTCCGGCAGTTATTGGCTACCATGGCGAAAGTAAGGCAGAGCAGGTGCCCGCCAAAAGATCTGCCCATCGTTCAAACACGAGTGGCTCGATGAAATAGTCCAAACTGACAAAGGTAGGATACAACTTTCGGACATATTTTACATGTTTTGTCACTGCCGTGAAGTGAGACCTCATCCGACGAGTGAGTCTCACGCGTGAAAATAAAATGACCGTTTTTATAGCAGTTTGAATGTAATGTCATTATGTCATTGAAGCTGACTTTGAAGTCACTTTTCTCCAAAACTTTACAGTAAAATCTCATGGCCAAGTACATGTGCATAGCAGAGGTCCCCCTGAACAAGACTGCGTTGTAATTTTACTTTACAAATGTAAAGACCTGTTTTTATAGCTGTTTGAATATTGAGATATAGAGCGTATTCACCCACGTGACCACAACAAGCTTTGGCGGCCATGTTGGGGTACATGCGCGGCAAATGATCATTATATCCTAAAGGAGACACAATTTCAGTTCAAAACGGTGTGTCTTGTGATTATGCTACTGTGCCTTATTGTTGGATGTGGGACTAATATTTCAGAATATGGGTTTATCAGCTCAACAAGACAGGCTTGTACTTCAACTTGTCCAGCTTCTCAAATAATGCATCTAACTTACTTCAGCTTCACTCGCGTCTGAGCGTTAGGACTGTTCTCATGTGTTTGTTCATACATCGGGTTGTGGGCACGTTTCCATTGACACACTCTCATCAATAATCTCCTTTAGCTTTTTCGAGTGAAAATCAATGTCTTTGACTCACGCAAAAGGAACTGTGGATGGAAACTTGGTAGGAAGCCATGAACATGGCAACTCCGTGGGGCGATGTCTGCCTTTACTCTGTGATTGATTTTAAGGTAAAATAAAACACTGGATACTTGGGAACAGCACTCAGCAAGGCAGCCAAACAGTCACTGCTGGTCCTGAATGAGCTGGAAGCGGCTTCATCCAGACACTCGTCCTGGAGCCGGAGACAGCTGTGTGACTACGGATCACAGTATGAACTACGGCTGAACGATTAATTGCATTTGTGATAACATTGAGATATGATAAAACGCGATTTTCCAACCGCGACGTGCACGATTACAACGTCATCACGTGATGCGAGCGAAAGAGTGGAGAGAAGCAGGCAGTTTAGCTTAGCCGAAGCTACACTGAAGAGCACAGCGCAGCTTCACAGCCTGAAGGATAGGATACCGGCGATAAAGAGGACAACGCCAAGAAAAGGGATCCATTGGAAAATGGGTAAGTGTATTTACTGAACTTTGCAACAGCATATTTACGTAATAACGGAACTGTAAGCCAGCTAGAGCTGCTGCTAACACGGAGCTAGTGATAACAAGCTAACACGACGTAGATGGCTTCAGGGTGTCTATGAGACTGAACAGTGCATAATACAATATTGTCACCATCCCTGTTAACTTCCTTGAAGTGAACTTACTACGCCTAGTAGTGTTAGATCTCTGTTATGTGTTTGTAAGACTAAATATCGTGTTCTGCTAACCGCAGCTAGCAGAAGGATTTTTCGCTTGTGCCCTGACCATAGATGGCTCTCTGTTAGCTTAGCAACATTAGCACGTAGCATTTGTTACGTGTTGGTGTGTAATTGTTACTGTCCAGAGGACAACGTACAGCATCACTGCAGCAGCTTCAGTCCGTCTGTGCAGATCATTAGGCCGCACGCAGGCCAAACCCAGGCCGCAAAGCCAGCCACGGCTTAGCATTCCCAACATATAATAATATATTTGGTTTCAGACATTTATTTACATGTCTTCCATTTTATTCATATATTCCACTGCTTTTGTGAACCTAAGTTCACAAACAGTTGAACCACATGAGTAAAGGTATGGTTTCACAAGCGATATGAAGAATTTAAAAAAAAAGTATATGTATTTTTCAGCTTTCG
Source organism: Clinocottus analis (assembly GCF_023055335.1). Taxonomy (NCBI): domain Eukaryota; kingdom Metazoa; phylum Chordata; class Actinopteri; order Perciformes; family Cottidae; genus Clinocottus; species Clinocottus analis. The sequence goes on along the minus strand of NW_027175943.1, from coordinate 982,197 downwards.
GGCCATAATATCACTTTACATGTGTGCCTTAGGACACAAAATAGAGGGAGAGATGTGGGTTGATTGGTAATCAGCAAGCTAAATATATACAAATATTAAAATCATTCATTGTTTTGTTGGGGAAAAGAGAGAATAAAATTTAAAAAATTGCATATTAAATTGCAATTGCAATATTGGGGGGGGGAAAATTGCAATTAGATTATTTTCCCAAATCGTTCAGCCCGAGTACGAACCCAGACACGGGGCGCTTGATCTTCTGACATTTGTGGTCTTGTTTTTTCTCTTTGGGTCACCAGTCGTAACAGAGACTTAGTAAAATACAGAGTTGTATTCAAAGTCTGTCTGGAAGTCTGTTGTGCCCCCTAGTGGCCGAACGGAGAACTCACGCTGAGGACAGGCGGGACGTTTAGCTCTTGCATAGAAACATACAACATATATACACATCATTTAATTGTAGGATTGTGTGTGTTCATTGGATTATTGATTACAAGAGACATTTAGAAACCTATGAAACTTTTCCTTGAAAGAGGTTCGTGCACACAGAATGCTGACGCAGTGAAATGTGCTGTTGTCCCACGTTTATGTTGGAAAGAAACTTGGGCAAGATTTCAACACTCATATTGCTCGACCTGAACAAATGAAACAAGACGCTGGAACTTGAATGCTGAAGCGTTTATTGTTGCAGTAAAGTTAAGAGCTTGTGTTTGCAGGTTGTCATGAAGCAGACTGGTCCACCTGCAGCTCAGCTGATCAGCTGTCCATGTCCACACTGATGGACAGCCTGAAAGCAAACATCAGCTGCTGATGATCACTTTCTCTTCACGCACACAAAGTCTCTCCTCAGGGAGCAGCCGACATCGTTCCACTTTCCCCACTCTGGAAACAGGAAAAGGTTGATTATATATTTACATTTCCTGCTGTGAGCAGACAGATAATGAACTTCATGAAGGAGCATTTTAGTCCTGAAGTGATTGGTTCTTTAGGAAAGTCACATGATCAGGAGTAGGTGCGCGTTCATGATCACTCATCATCTAACAATCGACACCCCAAAATTACTTTATGAGGTGATTTGTCTTCTATGACATGTACCACATTTAATAAACAAAATTTTAATTTTATCTTTATGTTCCACTCAGTTTTTAGGCTATTTTCCTTCACAATAATATCCCAATGGTAAAAAAGTATAATCCCACATCATGAAAACAACACATAGCAAATTTAGATTAAATATTTTCACAACTTCTCTTACATCTCTCTCATGTGTTATTTAACCTTTTTGAAACTGTGTGAAAACCCTCCCTCGCCAAATTCAAGTCCCAGCATGCCCCATTCAGATAATCTTTTGACATAAAATATGTCATATTTTTCCATTTTGAACCGAACACAGTTTTTTGACTGAAACTCCTTCCTAACAGACCAAGACTTTGTTTTATTGTGATTTTTGTTGCAGATTCTGATTCTTTAGGTCCTAATCTTTCCATAAAGGTGTCTTATTGACGCTCCAGGAGGCATTTTGGGGAATCTGGCTCATATCATGCTGGATGTTCATAGTTATCATCAAAATATATTTTTAAATATTTTTAAAGATATACATTTTTTTTCCCCCAGACTTTGCCTAACAAATAAATGAAATAAACACAAGTATTGGGATACATTTGGGTTAACTACGACGACTCAAAGACAGGGAAAAGGAGGTCTGGAGACAACACTGGTTCCACAGTTTTCAACGAGTTAAGAACTGATCTGTTTGTGTGACGGGTTTTTAATGAGGCCCGATGTTCTTCACATGCACTACTACATTATTCATATTTAAAGACAGTTTTTCCACATTCAAAAGTTATTTTTTATAATCAATGGTCTCTTACTCAAAAAATTTGCCTCGACGCAGACCTCATGTCCTCCGGCATTGTTTGGTTCACCGTTATGCCAGTTAGTGTACTTGAATTCACTTCCATCCGTGTACTTGAACACATCCTGAAGAACACAAAGGTGAGGATCAGTGATGACATGTGACACATTCTGCTGCATGTATCGTCCACCAGGGTCTTTGAGTTCAGAACCAATCTGTCTGATCTCTGACCACAATGACACGTTCAATGCTTACCCCGGATCTGTGGACTCCAATCCAGAAACTTTGGGGACGAGAAGGACTGCGATAATAAAAGCCCATACACATCGCATGGTTGTTCTCATCTTCATTGTGTATTGACATCAGGTCACTATCCATACAGTGGCAGCTCTCCTGAAATCAGAAATGTGAGAGAATATTGTGTGTGTGTGTGTGTGTGTGTGTGTGTGTGTGTGTGTGTGTATTTTATCACCTGTGCCTTCTTGTTAGTTGTTGGAAACCTGATGTATTTCATACAGCGAGAGCCTCCAAAGCGGATCCATCCAGGTTCGTCACATGGTGAATCCTTCAACTTTGTGCATATCTCCTGAGGATTAACTGTAGGAACACAAGAGCATTCATGAACAAGTTTATTTAGTTTTAGTTGAGTAGTATTTAGCTGGTAGTCGTAACTTACGGGCGCTTACTACTGTCACAGTGCTGATGATGCCCACCAACAGCAGGACAGCAGTGAACACAGCTGGACGCATGACTCAGACCTCAATAACTCTTAATGCTCCTCAGCTGGAATACGACCTGGACATGTGACAGTTTGAATGTAGAAGAACAGAAATGCTTCATGTGGTTAAGATAACATTATCTCATCTCTCCAAGAACAAAAACAGTAATCTTCTCTCTCAGAACTCAGAGTTGCTGGTTGACCGATGCCTCTATCTGTTACTAATGAAAGAGACAAACTGAGTGATGGAGGCAGCGTCAGACCAGCAACTCCTGTGTTCTGTAAAGTTTACTCACCACAGATGTGTTCTGGCTTCTCGTTGCTCGTCTGACTGTCAGGTGGATCTTCTTCTCTCTCTTATACTCAACTCTCATGCCCTGTGGACAATGTCTATGTTCTCCCAACGTCCCCAAATGGATCATTTCCATGTGATTATCAGAATCAACAGTCACAAAGCGTTCCCATGTCTCTGAGAGACAGACTCTTGTTTCAGGACTGAGAACAAAATTCATCAGAAACTCTCTTCAGCCGAGTTGAGCTTCTGTTGTTTCCCCAGAGACTGATGTCAAAATATCCAAACTGTCACTTTCAGTGTGTTTTCAGCAACAACATTCTCTGAATACTCTGGTCACATAAAATACAGAAGTACTGTAAATGTATTTCTTTATGTCAGAGCTAATTCAGCCTAAACCCAGTTGGGTCCAGTTTGGGTCTTTTCCAGCTCTCTGACCCAGAAGTGACCCTTTCTTGTTTGAATACCGTCCCTAACAGAGTCTTTCTCCCTCTGTTGAGACGATGAAGTCTGTATTGAGTTCACTTCAGGTGAGTGACATCACCTCTGGCCTGGAAAATGTTTAAAGAACATTTGAATTCACTCCCTTAATATATTAAGACTTTCAGAGCTAGAAGCAGTTCATGACGATGAGACGATGAGCCCAGCAATGTACGGCCGAGTTGAAACAACTTGCATTTTCATGGAAAATGGTGTTTCTTGGCCGCTTCTCTGCAGTCACATAGTTCGATATTTTTAAAATCTTTTGAGAACTTTTGTAGAGCAGTCCCACTCGGACATGTGTCAAATTTCAAGTCAATCGATCATTGTTGGCAAAAAGCGTGGGCTTTTACAGCTAAAGGGGCGCTATAGAGACATTTTTACGACTTTTGTCCGACACCCAAATCAGATTCGGTATTTTCGCCGAGTTGGATTAGTGTGTAAATTTTGAATAGTGTAGGTTGAGCCCAAGCTCCTTTCCCTGTGCAATGACGGAGGAGAATGTGCATTTAAATAACAATAAGTCCTCCACTCTGACGATGTCAGTGCTCGGGCCCTAATTCAATGAAAAGTGCAATTCAAAAAGATTCAACTGTACAAAATGTACACCCAACAGAAAATAATATTTTACACATGTTTTTCTTATGAAATATCGAGGCGTTTTTCCATTTTGAGACTGAAAATAGTCATGATATATATACTATATATCTTCTTAAAAAGGCTTATAGTCTTGCAAAGTTATATAGGTACTTTTTATATTTACTACCAGTATTTCTGACATAGAAAAAAGGAATGAATTTTAATACTTATTCAATGAGAAATTGAGGATCTGGAGCAGCTGTCTGTTCTCATGACCCTTTGAGCCTGTGTTAGCCATAGCCCAGTCCCTTCCACACAATGCCAGATACACCCACCATAAGATCCAGCCTGCTGGCTGTATGGACGAGGCTAAATGATTGGTTGTAGGCCTATGTGTTTGTTCGTTTTTGGAAAAACAAACATGTAATGCAAAGCAATGTTTTCTTAATTTCTGTTGTCGGCTAGCTGTTGGTAGGCCCTTTTCGTTGTTGCAGCATGCTGCGCCGCTGTGCTTTGTTTCGTTTCGGACAAACACCGGACAGTGTGTTGTCGCTGCATGTGTTGGCCTAATTATTTTACAAGGCCGAAATAATTTTAGGCCTTTTTAGGCCTATTTTATCGGCCGTGTTATAGTGCAGTCTTCTGCTCGTGATCCACATAGTTTTTGTACACTGAAGGGGCACAAAGGAAAATAAACAAACACGCTTCCACTTTACTGGTCCCGTACGCAGAGACAGACATATGCAGTCATCACAAATTTGACCAGGTTTGACATTAGAAAGCAATAACAATACCCTAAACGTCTTTGTTTTTAAAGCACTTGTGCTCCCACAGGTATTGCTTGGGAAACATGTTCAAAGTATGCTGATTTGGTTGTGCTGCTCGTAAATAGATCTTAACACACACACACACACCCTTCAACGTTAAATATTAGATATTTGCCAAAGCAAACTGTCTTTCCTGCTTCTCATCGTCATGAACTGCTTCTAGCTCTGAAAGTCTTAATATATTAAGGGAGTGAATTCAAATGTTCTTTAAACATTTTCCAGGCCAGAGGTGATGTCACTCACCTGAAGTGAACTCAATACAGACTTCATCGTCTCAACAGAGGGAGAAAGACTCTGTTAGGGACGGTATTCAAACAAGAAAGGGTCACTTCTGGGTCGGAGAGCTTTAAAAGACCCAAACTGGACCCAACTGGGTTTAGGCTGAATTAGCTCTGACATAAAGAAATACATTTACAGTACTTCTGTATTTTATGTGACCAGAGTATTCAGAGAATGTTGTTGCTGAAAACACACTGAAAGTGACAGTTTGGATATTTTGACATCAGTCTCTGGGGAAACAACAGAAGCTCAACTGTGATGAATCAGATGAAATACTATCTAACTCCGCAAAAATTATGGCGGAATTGCATATCGTTGATTACACGAATGATGACTCATCAATAAAGCACACCTACTCCTGATCATGAGACGTTCATCACTTTAGGACTAAAATGTTCCTTCATGAAGTTCATTATCTGTCTGCTCACAGCAGGAAATGTAAACATATAATCAACCTTTTCCTGTTTCCAGAACTGGGGACTGTGGGGCGATGCCGGCTGCTCCCTGAGGAGAGACTTTGTGTGCGTGAAGAGAAAGTGATCATCAGCAGCTGATGTTTGCTTTCAGGCTGTCCATCAGTGTGGACATGGACAGCTGATCAGCTGAGCTGCAGCTGGACCAGTCTGCTTCATGACAACCTGCAAACACAAGCTCTTAACTTTACTGCAACAATAAACGCTTCAGCATTCAAGTTCCAGCGTCTTGTTTCATTTGTTTACATTCAGCATTATAAGAGTTGTTTCAGATGCATAAATGTGTTTTCATGTTCCATTTTTAATCCGTAATGTCGGTGTGTAAAGGTACTGTATCGGGCTAAATGCCCACGTGCTTCTTTGTTGACCTTTTTTTTTCTTTTTTTAGGACGTTGCAATGCTTTGTGGGTAATTCCCTAAAGCGAAGCCAGCATCTAAAGTTGACTTGAGGAAAGGGTTCATAAAGGCTCAACATGTCGACCACAGAGTCCTCAGGCCCTCCACCATGAGACAATGGGACAGAACTAAACCCTCAAGGACTTTGTGTTAGAGTGCCTGAAAGTCTGTGTGTCTGTAAGGTGGAGATTGGGAAAAGCAAAACATCAAGCTGCGGTGATTCAGGACTTTTAATATTAATGTGCAAGTTGTGATTTTTTTTTTATTACATGAAGTCAGATTTTGTCAAACAGTAGAATGAAAAGAAATACAAAGAAACCGCGGCCATTCCTTAAATGTCACAGGAACAACTTAACACAGCCGAGTCCCTGATGAAGCTGTTGTGGCTCGTTCTACTTCTGTTAGCTGACGCCGCTCTCTCAAACATTCACAGATCTCTCGGTCCAGACATTTGGCTGAGAGGAAACGGAGGCGGATCCAACAGACACTGAGGCAAAACGTTTGTTAAATAAATGACTGAGCTGATGCGTCCGTCACTTTTTCTACACTGCAGCAGTTTGTGGTGTTGAACACAGCTTCAGTTCAAGCCTTCAGAAATACCGGCTTCTTGATTGGATGAACAACGGTGATTGATTGGTGGATGAGTTGACTACAGCTGGTGTGATTGGGCCAATCCACTCCATGATTGGAAACCATGATTGTGGTGCAAGAACCACCACAATGTGCAAGAACCACCACATGTTGTAGATTTGACAAGTTAGTCATAGCACCATTAAGGGAGGCAGGTTTCCGCGGACCAGGCTTTAGGCCCTCAACATGGCCGCTCACGGGTGCTGTGGGGACGGTGGAAGCAGCCGATTGGTCACCTGATCAGTTAGGTGGAGGGGCGTCGCCCTCCAGAGCGTCTGAGATCATGAGGCAGAGCTGGGAGAACGACGGACGATCGTCAGGTCTCTGAAACGGACACAACACAAGACGGTTGGATTACTAATAACCGAAAACAGATTAACAGCCAGATTTAAACATAATAATAAAAAGCCCAAACATATTGTTCCTCACCTCCTGCCAGCTGAGCTGCATTATGTCATAGATGGCGGGCGGGGCCAATTTGGGCCTGTATAGGCGGTGGCCATTGGTCACCAGAATAACCACCTCGTGGTTCTGATTCTGCTCAAACGGCATGCGACCCTCGCTGAAAACCTCCCACATCAACACACCTGGATACACACCAACGACAAGGTTAATTAAGAGTTGGGAGCTCTGGTTAAAACACACTGGTTGAGATGTTTACTGGTTTCCTGGTGAGAGCATACCGTAGGACCAGACGTCTGACTTGCTGCTGTATTTGCAGAAGTTAAAGACTTCAGGTGGCGACCACTTCACTGGGAACTTGGCACCCGAGGAGCTGGTGTACTGGTCGTCTAACACGTATCTACCAAACGCACATTTAAATGTGATGGATATTAGCCACGGTGCAATGTTTCTACCGTGTTTTAGGTCCCTCTGGAGGAAAAAAATTGAGACGACCTATGAAAGTCGTACCTGGTCATGCCAAAGTCAGACACCTTCACCACCAGAGAGTCGTTCACCAGACAGTTTCTGGAAGCCTGCAGAGATGGAGGAGTGAGAAGAGTCAGTTGCTTTGTTTGTTCATTGTCAGCCATTTGATTCAGACATTCAGGTTTCCCTGAAGATGAATCCTCATGATTTTGGCTAGTCCCGAGTCCAAGATGAAAAGGTCCGACCCAAACTGAAGCGTTGGAGTAAGCTACATGTACCAGATCTCTGTGGATGAAGCCATTGGCCTCCAGGTACTCCATGCCCTCGCTGATGTCAAGGCAGATGCTCAGCAAGGACCCCAGACTGAAGCTGCCCCGCCGCTGCCGGAGGAAGTTTAGCAGGCAGCCGTGCTCCATGAACTCTGTGACGATGTAAATGGGCTTCTGCTGGCTGCAAACTCCGTACAGCTGCACCAGTTTAGGGTGGAACAGTCTCCTATAGAAAAGACACACATTATAGACTGGGATGCAATGGACGAGTAGAATAATTCTAACTACAAGTGCTACGGTTCCTAGTGCCCTCCACTAGATGGCGGAAGAGGTCAAAGGTAATTTTGCCTTTTGTCAGCCTCCTTTTATGATCTTCATCTTAACACCATAAACTGGATCTTTTCTGTGCTTAAACCCATTCTCACATCATGACTTTGGCCTCCTCGATGAAGTCCTCCTCGTACATGGCTCCCTCTCGGATGGCCTTGATGGCGACTTGGTGCTGAGCGCGCCACTTGCCAAGCCTCACCACGCCAAACTGCCCGCTGCCCAGCTCCTTCATGAAGGTCAGCTCACTGGGGTTGATCTCCCACTTCTCTGAAAGGTAGGGGGAACGGGAAAGTAAAGACAAAGAGGTGAGTTCATGGACAAACAAATGTTTAAGAACTGAGCCAGAGGTCTGTCAGCGCTCACCGTAGCTGAAGCCGGCGGTGGACGGAGCAGACTTGTCCTGTTTGCCGACAGGATACCTGAGCCTGGCAACAAGACCTGCGATATGAAGACGCCGGTTACAAACTGTAAGCATGAAATGGCTTGAAAAGCTGCTCTGTCATGTTTCCGTCAGGATGAATTGTAATGACCAGTTAACATGACAATTAGTTCCCATCAGCCTCAGCCAAACTTTGTATTTATCGCCAAAACAAGCAACCATGTTTACTGAGGGAATACATCAAGAGGGAAGTAAAGTCACTTATATAGACTTCTATATAACCAGAGGAGTCGCCCCCTGGTGGTCAGGAGAGAATGCAGCTTTAACACATGAATCATAGACTTCTATACAACCAGAGGAGTTGCCCCCTGGTGGTCAGGAGAGAGAATGCAGCTTTAACACATGAAGCATAGACCTCTATACAACCATAGGAGTCGCGGGTGGTGACGTGTTATTTACCTGCTGCGTTGTGTTTGTGGTACTCGATCAGGTCGGGGATGGAGCCGAACAGGTGTTTCTCAGCCAGGTAGAACTGCAGAGGTAAGCCTTGCGTCTCCTTGATGTGGTAATGTTTTATAGCTGCACCTCCTTCCCTGAAATGACACATAATCAATAAGACTTACTTCCAGCTCGTGCAGGTTTCTATGAATGAAAGCTCTCTGTGCCTCCTTACTGAGTAAAAAAACAGGCGATAAAGATACACCACTTGTTTGTTCGCTTGTTTTAGTTTATAAAGTTAAAGATTGCCAATCAAGTATGTGCCTCCTTGATTCCTTTCCTTGCGTCCTCTCCTAAAGCATTTAACAAAACGAGCCAATTAAATATGCCTCTATTACGTCACAGGTGCCCAACAATAATTCCTCAGACGAAGCTCCTCTAGAAAGACTTCTCCCTCCTCCAGATGGATTTTCAGGAATTTCCTTCAAGATGGAGGAGTGAGGGGCCAAGGAGGCACAAAGTAGGCACTAGGAAGGAGGACACTGTCCTCACCCCACAGACTTGGCATAGAGGGACACGGTGTAGGTTCCCGGAGTGCTGGAGTCTCTGACGATGAAGGCGCCTTCTTTGTCCTGCAGGGGGCGACACAGAGACAAACACAGGTCTGAACAATTAATACATTCAGGTTTTTTTCTGTGATTAAAAGAAACTTTGTAAACAGAAATGTTTTGTTTTTTTTTCAACATAAATATGCATTTCTTCTTGAGCTTGCTGTGATTTTTTTAGTCTATATTCAAAGAGAAAATGCAAAAGAGGGAGGGGCAATAAATGTCCTCAACTCAAACCTTTAACCTCGAACCCACCAGACTACTCAAAGCTTTGTTTTGGATGGTTTTGCACCATCAAAGTAGACGGGTGGGGGTCGAGGAAAAATAACCCAAAACATAAAGAAAGTGTTAAAGAAGTCATTATACATGGAGGGAGGAAACAATCGCTCACCTCTTTCTTCAGCAGCTCCTCTGCCTTGTTCCTGTTGACTTGTTTGCTGAACCAACTACAACCAACAAACAAACAAGCATCCCAATAGATCACATCTTAACCAGTCAAATCTCCTTCTACTGTCATGAGACTTTGCAGGACGGAGAAGTTACGAAGCGGCTGAATTTAGTGTGTGAACCAAAATAAAAAATTAAAATGCAGCAGAAACAATCCAAAGAGTTTGTAATTTATTGGTAGTTTGAGCGTTGGATTAAATCCATAATCCACTGTTGATATGAACGAATGATGAACAAACTCACACAAACTGCACCAGGTTTCCAGACGTCTTCTCTGCTACGTAGTTACTTGGGATGTAGCCTTCCTCCCTGTGCAGCACAAACACAAGGGAACTGCAACTCATCATTCAGACTCTTCTGCTTTAAAATGTCTAAAAACAGCTTCTATACAACCAGAGGAGTCGCCCCCTGGTGGTCAGGAGAGAATGCAGCTTTAACACATGAAGCATAGACTTCTATACAACCAGAGGAGTCGCCCCCTGGTGGTCAGAAGAGAGAATGCAGCTTTAACACATGAAGCATAGACTTCTATACAACCAGAGGAGTCGCCCCCTGGTGGTCAGGAGAGAGAATGCAGCTTTAACACATGAAGCATAGACTTCTATACAACCAGAGGAGTCGCCCCCTGGTGGTCAGGAGAGAGAATGCAGCTTCTGTCCACCTGGTCAGAATAAAGGTTTGAACACTCACCCGAACTTGTTTCGCGCTTTGTACCAGTTGACGTCCCGCTTGTCCAGGATGACGTACTCGCCTCCTTGGACCAGACTCAGGTCGTGCGACTCGGTCCCCGTGAAGTCGTACAGCGCCACCACCACCTCCTCCTCCTCCGCCTCTTCCTCTTCCTCCCCAACGTTGTCATCGTCGGCATAATCTTCATCATCGTCACACTCCGGAGGCAGAGGAGGAGGCGGTCGCCGCTGCTGGAGGAGGAACAACAAGATGCTTGTGGGTTGTGATTGATATGTGTGACTGTTTGTTTGTGTGTCAGTTTGTGTGTGTTGTGTGATTTTGTGTGTGGGAGTGTGCGGTTACCATCTTGTTGTGTCGCTTCTGTCCAGGAATTGGGGGTAAAGGTTTTCTGGAAACTAAAAAAGAGGAACAGAAACCAAGCAGAACGCTTCAGCAGTGAAATGTATTTGTTTTCAAACGTCGCCGTTTCAGTACATTTCAATCGAGGTTGCAGTACCCAAATACTACTAAAAAGTACTGCAACTACTGCACTAAAACATAAGATGGCTTTATTTAGGTGCAGTTGCTTTGACTGTCACCACAACCAGGACACCTAAAATAACTTTAAATGTAAATTTAGAGGCACAAAATGACTCAAAGTACTTTTAAATCAGTATCAATAGTACTTTACGTGTGTATTACCTCATTCAAAGTGTCTATAACAAAAACTATGACATGTATTTGGCAGTATTTTTTTACAGTACTATGACATATTACTACAGTTTTTTTTGAATGAAGTAAACAGTCAACGACTAGTACAACAGCTGAGTTTCTTACTGTCTCCAAACAGGTTGTACTCCTCGCAGCCCATAGCCAGTTTTTCCACCTGGCGGCAGCAGAGCCACGCCCCTTCCTGCCAGAACTGAGGGTGAAACTTGGTGACGACCACAGCGTTGTCTTTGATCTCTACAGACGGAAAGTTTCTGTGATTCACATGTGAGCAAACACTGGAATATTTATACCTAAACCGTCCGCAGTCCTTGTGTGCTCCATATTAAACAATGTATGCAAAAAATATTTAAAATATATATTTCTTTGTAATTTTTACAAAATCCAGTAATGTTGTTAGAACCAATAATATCTTTAAATCAATTATATGTGAGAACAGAAGTCTATGCTTCATGTGTTGAAGCTGCATTCTCTCTCCTGACCACCAGGGGGCGACTCCTCTGGTTGTATAGAAGCACATGCTTTATGTGTAAATTAATGGAAAACCGGAGAAACCAAACCAATGCGCTGCAGGACAATGTCAAGGTCATTAAATGTGTTCCCGTACAACACATTTTAATTTTGTTATTTTTGTCTGTATTCTGGCAAATTGCACCATTAAAAGTATGTTAAATTCTCTATGAGCAGCTCCGGTTGGTACCAACATATGAACCCACAACTATCACTCCATCCCATCACTGAAGAAAAGATCTGGAACCTTCTTTTCTCAAGTCACTTTCTGACTCTTGTCAATGTTTAATTTTGCTTAGAATGTAATGTTCAAACCGGCAGTGATGAGAATACATTTAATAAACGAGCGCCGGAAACTTTGACCCCCTCGTGTGAGAAAAACCAGTTTCAGACATGTGGTTTCAAAAGTGTGAAACCGTCTCTGCAGAGGTGTGAGAAGCGTTCCCACAATGCACAGCGTCTACACGCAGAGCGGAGACTGACCGTCTTTGAGTCTCTGGACCCAGAGGCTCCGGCTGTCGTTGCTCGGGGCGAAGACGTACAGCGTGTTGGAGTCGTGCACCACCTGCACACAGAGGAGACTGTTAGGAAACTCTGTCAATTCACTGAAGCATCATGGGAAATGTAGTTCCAAAATGTAGAGCCTGATTTTCCTTTTAAAGGGGCAGTGTGTCCGGGTCTGGGGGCATCTCGGTTGCAGATTGGAACCAACTGAATACTTTTAGAGACTCAGGTAACGTCAGCCGCCGAGTGGCCTTCAGGAAATGTAAAAACAACAACAAAAACACCAAAAGCTTTTTCTAGAGTCCGTGTTTGTCTTGTTCGATCTGGGCTCCTTCATAAACATGGCGGACCTCGCCTCTCGCTTCCAACGTAGATATGAAGGACTCGAGCTAAATAAAACCCAACGATTCTTAAGTTTCAGGTGATTATGCACAAATTAAATCATAGCTATGAACATTGCATTTCTTCTAATAGATGTAAATGCTGCACACTGGCCCTTTAAGTCGACGTAAGAGCTGTAGTACTGATAATAACAGATAAGAGTGGAGGACTTTTTAAACCTCTATTCTATATAATTTAAACCCCTTTTATTTTGAAATGAGCCCAGATAAAAAGTAGGTCGACTTTAAAGCAGGAAGTGGGGTTTGTAAACTGCCATGCATGTTGCGCAATAATGTTGCGTGATAAAGTGACTGTTAATCTTTGATTTCTATTCCAAATAACTTCAGCTCAGTGACCCAACTAACTTATTTTTACTGATTTATTACTGAGCAAAAGTTTGAAGGAATCAGAATTATGCTTTAAAGTTACACCAGGAGGTTGAATATAATATTAATATACATATTGTGTGTACCTGAAAGGGGTATTTGTTCTGGCAGGGGATGATTCCTCCGTCGTTCTTGACGATCTCGGCACATCTGATGCGGCTCAGCTCGATCGAACCTCTCCTGAACTTCTTCTGTTGATGGAAGAGCAGCGTTTTACTATATATATATATATATATATATATATATATATATATATATATATATATATATATATATATATATATATATATAAACTACACACTGAAAAAATCAACTTTATCTTTTGTGTTGGCCTCAACCTCTGGTTCTAAAAAGTGTCTTAACGCTGTGACTCCTCTGGTTGTATAGAAGTCTGTGCTTCATGTGTTGAAGCTGCATTCTCTCTCCTGACCACCAGGGGGCGACTCCTCTGGTTGTTTCGAAGTCTATGCTTCATGTGTTGAAG
>NW_027175943.1:933670-963670 GCF_023055335.1 Clinocottus analis | reverse complement strand
GTGTTGTTCTTGAAGTTACTCAGAGACGGATGCTTTGTGGTTTCATTCACGTCATTCTATCACTTCCTCTCGATCTTTTCATCTTTTCTCTCTCTCTCTCTCTCTCTCTCTCTCTCTCTCTCTCTCTCTCTCTCTCTCTCTCTCTCTCTCTCTCTCTCTCTCTCTCTTCAGCCTCGTTGATGAAACCGATCAGATGATCCGGCGCTGAGGACCTGAAGGAGGCCGTAGGTCCATCATGATTCACTCAAGTAAGCATCTTTATCTTTATGTCCCTGCAGAGAAAATCATAATAAATAATCATAAACTCACAGCGGAGACTTTAACAAACGCAAACATTAAAATATAAATCTAAAACGTGACGTTCATCTTTGAATAAACTTAAACACACACGAGCAGATGAGCTTATGTATAAATGAAAGAATTAAACAAAAGTTTGATATATATATATATATATATATATATATATATATATATATATATATATATATATATATATATATATATATATATTTACAGATTCTGAATCCGTCTCCAGAATGTTTTTTCCTTCGAGAGGTAAAAGTCAAAGCGACGCTTCGTTTCGAGGCGTTTTCACGTCGTCGTCTCTGTTGCTTCTTTCTCTCGTGAAGAGATGTGAGCGTGTTGCGTTTGAGGAACCGCCGCCAGCCGAGGAGACGCTGCAGACGTCTGAAGAAGCTTCTAGAAGTCACAGTCGGCTTTGTGTTTGTTATCGTTACAAAAGAATCCTCTGAAATACGTCTTTGTAGGTCTTTGAACGCCACGCGAACCGCCCCCGGAGGCTGAGTTAAAGCCCTGAATGCTAAATGCTAACGCTACAGGGCACGATGTCAGTATATCATTATAAATCTGTGATAACTTACTCCGTATCAAAGAGACTTTCAAATCCTTAACTTGAGTAAAAGTACCTGAACTTAAAAGTGCTACACGTTAAATAGAAGAAGTACTTGAAGTATTAAAACTGCTTCTTTGATGTGTGAGCAGCAGTTTAACCCACAAAAACCTGGACCTGAGCTCTGTAAAATGAACTGATGAGAACAATCGTGCATCATCAGTGTAGGTTTTATATGAACCAGAAGCGACTAAAGCTGTCTGACAAGTAGAGTATTAACTGATGGATCCATGGGGACTTTTATTTTGTGTGCTTTTATTTTGGCGGTTAATCACATGGCGGCCATCGGTCTGCAGTTGTGTGTTCGTCTCCAACAAAGTTGAACTCACTTCAGCTGAAACAGGAAGACGTGTCACACAAAGGCTGAGAAGATGACACACACACACACACACACACACACACACACACACACACACACACACCTTGCAGAGGAAGAACAAAAGTGTGTCAGTTCTGTAGAAAAGGAAACTTCACCTCCTCCTCAAAGCCACAAAGAGAGTTCAACTATTCAACCTCCACAGATCACTCCATCCACTCTGTGTTCTGCTGCTGCTGCTCCGTGCAGACCAGGTACACAACACCTACACAACACCTACACAACACCCGACCCACAATGGTTCTAGTTTCCAGGTTATTGATAACCTGATTGATTACATTACTTGTTCAACTGTTTGTAGCAAATACAGTAAAACCTGTAAACATCTGAGAGGATCTTGTGTAACTGAACATTCTCCTGCTGGATGTTGAGTCTTTTAAACGTGTAGAAACATTAAAATACAGGACTATATATATATATATATATATATATATATATATATATATATATATATATATATATATATATTGGTTGTTTCCAGTGAGAGCAGCACCTGCATGGAGCCGGAGGGAAGAACCTCTCTGTGTTTCCAGAGCAGACGACACCCAGGGCACGGCCGCCGGGTGAGAGTGTGTGTGTGTGTGTGTGTGTGTCTATGTGTGTGTGTGTGTGTCTGTGTGTGTGTTAATGTCTGTCCTCCCCGTACCCTTCAGGTGGACAGGTCGAGGAGGAAGCTTCCTCTGCCGCCTCCCGACGACCAGAATGGCGACGCCTGGCTGCTCGTCGTCATCGCCATGTACGACTTCACTGCCAAGGAGGACACCGACCTCACACTCAAACAGGTACGCACACACACACACACACACACCTACACACACACACTGCGACACAGCAGGTGTGACGATGCGGTGTGTTGCGTCCACAGGGGGAAGAGTACGTCATCCTGCACAAGCAGGACCAGCTGTGGTGGAGAGCGCAGGACAAACATGGGTAAAAAGAGCTTTTCCATGACAAGTTTTGACTCGTCGCATCTCAACAACCATCACAGGGACTGTGATGAAATTTGTACCCGACGTTCATGGTGCCCAGAGGATGAAGTGTGATAAATTTGGTGGCTCTTGTTGCCGCCTCCTGTGAGGAGGACGTCAGTGAGTTGAGGTTGAGCTGCTCCGTGTTTCAGGAACAATGGCTTCATCCCGAGCAACTACGTGGCGGAGAAACACAGGATCGAGGCAAACGCGTGAGTTTTATGATACAAATTCATATTCATTCATGTTTGTTTGTGACACAAAAGGTTGCTGTTGTTGTTGTTGTTGTTGTTAAATCAAACTGCATTGACATTGTAACATTTGTATTGCTCAAAGCGCAACAGATAAACTAGGGCTTGTGTGCTTCCTGCAGGTGGTACTGCAAGAACATCACCAGGACAAAAGCTGAGCAGCTGCTGAGACAAGAGGTGTGTTTCCTGTCTATCTACCTGTCGTCATGATCTACCTGTCCATCCACCTATCCTACACATGTCCATCTTGTCTGGTCATAGATTTCGTGCCGTAGGTATCTGACATCCGATAATCGTTTGAGTAATTTTATAAGCAAAAAACGCCCAAATATGAGCTCCTCAAATGAGTTGATTCACTGCTTTTATTTGTGATATGTGATTGTAAAACATCGTCTTGTGGTTCGTGACAGTCAGAGGAACTAAACAAGGACGTAAAGACGTAAAGACGTAAAGACGTCGCCTTGAGCCTCGACCTCTGCGATGGACGGATGAACGTCAGCTGCAGAGTTAACTGTGTTTGCTTCCAGAACAAAGAGGGCGGCTTCGTGGTGCGTGAGTCCAGTCAGGAGGGCGTCTACACCGTGTCCGTCTACACCAAGACATCAAGGTGACGCAGAGGTGACAGGCGTACGGTCGGCTGAGGAACGACGTCCACGCCGTTCGTCTTCACGGTTCCTCTCTGTTCCCCTGCAGCGCCAGCGGGGACATCCGGCACTACAAGATCAAAACCAGCGACACGGGACAGTTCTACCTGGCCGAGAAACACACCTTCACCTCCATCCCGGAGGTCATCCACTACCACGAGCACAACGCGGCAGGTTCGTACACTCCCACAATGCTTCACTTCACAGTCTGGTCCCAGTTCACAGTCTGGTCCCAGTTCACAGTCTGGTCCGTGTGTGTAGGTCTGGTGACCCGGCTGCGGTATGCGGTGGGTCCGATGGGGAGGTCGGTACCGGCCACTGCAGGGTTCAGCTCAGGTACAGAGAAATACAAAATACATGTTTTATAACACGTCGTGATGCATTCATCTCTCACATGAAGGTGCTCAATAGAACATACAGGGTTCTTTGGCTCATAGAGGAGAATCCTTCACTTGTTCCTGTTAGAACCTTCTGGGTTCCACCTGGAGCACTTTCAGAGGGTTCTACCAAGAACTCAAGATCAATGGTGATACCTTCTTCTTCTTCTCCTTTGTCTTCTTTGTCTTCTTCTTTGTCTTCTCCATATTCTTTGTCTTGTTCATTGTCTTCCTTTTCTTCATCCCATTTGTCTTCTTTATCTTCTTCATTGTTTTCTTCTTCTTCGTCTTCCTTGTCTTCATCTTCTTTGTCTTCTTCATCTTGTTCTTCTTCTTCTTTGTCTCTTCTTCCTACTCCTCTTCCTCCTCCTCCTCCTCCCTCCAGAGAAGTGGGAGATCAACCCCAGTGAGCTGACCTTCATGAAGGAGCTGGGCAGTGGGCAGTTTGGCGTGGTGAGGCTTGGCAAGTGGCGCGCTCAGCACCGAGTCGCCATCAAGGCCATCCGAGAGGGCGCCATGTACGAGGAGGACTTCATCGAGGAGGCCAAAGTCATGATGTGAGGAGCCCGAGGAGCATGTTGCCTCCTCATTGGTCGACAACCAGGAAGTGAAACCCTATATGTGTGTGTGTGTGTGTCCCAGGAGGCTGTGCCACCCCAAACTGGTGCAGCTGTACGGCGTCTGCCTGCAGCGCCGCCCGCTGCTCATCGTGGCCGAGTTCATGGAGAACGGCTGCCTGCTGAACTTCCTGCGGCAGCGGCGGCGGACGCTGACGGAGGCGTGGCTTCTGTCCATGTGCCAGGACGTCTGCGAGGGCATGGAGTACCTGGAGGCCCAGAACTTCCTGCACAGAGACCTGGTGAGCTCTAAGGCGTCAGCTAACGGGGCTCCAGTAAATAAAGTGAGCTACTGAAGGAGATTCAGTTTATTTACTGGATCCCCGTTAGCCGACGCCTTAGCTTCTCCTTCTCCTTCCAGGTGGCGCCTCTCCCGCCACCTAGTGGTCAGGATGAGCAGGTGCATACTTGAGCTTTCTTTATGTTTCTCTCGTCCAGGCAGCCAGGAACTGTCTGGTTAACGAACACAAGGTGGTGAAGGTCTGCGACTTTGGGATGACCAGGTAACGGCTGCCTCTTCGCTAAACACACGACAGCTAAACTCTCATCCAGGTGGACGGACCTCAAAATCTCAATTTTACAGGAAGTTGCTCGCCGTAATGTTGTCTCCAATTTTGAGCCATATTAAGATACGACAGCTTTAAACCGTCAGGCTCCGTGCTAAGCTAAGCTAAGCTAATGCCTGCAGAGGGTTGTAAGAGTTGTATCATCTTCCCCAAAAATGTCAAACTATTCCTCTTAATTCAGATTAAGAATGTTAATAAACGATGTCTTGAGTTTCCGGCTTTAGAGACGTCCTGACGGTTCATGCTTGCAGGTACGTTTTGGACAACCAGTACACCAGTTCCAGTGGCGCCAAGTTCCCAGTGAAGTGGTCTCCTCCAGAGGTTCTGCACTACAGCAAGTACAGCAGCAAGTCCGACGTCTGGTCCTTCGGTGAGGAACCAAAGACCTTCAGCTGCACAGGAACACTGGAGGCCAACAGTCACCTCGGAGTACTGAGAGGAAGAGGGAGGAAGAGAGAGGAAGAGGGAGGAAGAGGGAGGAAGAGGGAGGAAGAGGGAGGAGGAGGGATTGTGATTTCAGGCTCTATCTGAGGTTGCGTTTGTGTGCAGGTGTGCTCATGTGTGCATGTGTTCATGTGTGCAGGCGTGGTGATGTGGGAGATCTACTCGGAGGGTCGAACCCCGTTTGAGAGCCGCTCCAACCTGGACGTGGTGAACGACATCACCAGAGGAGTCCGACTGTACCGACCAGCCAGAGCCTCTCAAACGCTGTTCCTCATCATGTACCGCTGCTGGCACGAGGTGCTCACTCACTCACTCACTCACTCACTCACTCACTCACTTGTTCACTCATTCATTCACACACTCAATCTTATTAATTAATTCACTTAGTCACTAATGTATTCAATAATTAACGGTTTTGCACTCAATAATTTCTCATCACTTACTTCTTCTTCTTCTTCTTCTTCTTCTTCTTCTTCTTCTTCTTCTTCTTCTTCTTCTTCTTCGTTGGTGTAGAAGCCTGACGGTCGGCCATCTTTCTCAGAGCTTCTGGAGGAAATCAGAAAACTTGCCGAAAATCTGGATTAACAAACTCTGTGTTGTAAATAATTGTTGTTCTCTCATGATGACGTCGTTGTAAATAAGTTTTGTTTTTATTAAAAGTCTTTTCACATAACTTTTACACAAATGTTGTTGTTGTTTTTTTTACCTTAAACACAGAAAACACAACTTCCTTCGTAATGAATATGGAACATTTGAAGCTTTTAAACACAATAATTAACTTTTAATTATAGAAAGTGAATTATTTATAGTGATAAAATAAATAAAAAGCACCTTGAAAATGAATTATTTTACATTCATATTAAATACATGTTTGTTCATAATGTTTGTAAACGTTGCATATTTGTAGTTTTTGCACTTCTCAGTCAAATGAAGGTTCAAAATGTCCTTAATATTAATATTCACATAAAAACAAATGCACGGTAACCTCGTGCAGGACTCCCCGCTGCGGCCGCCGGCAGGCGGCGCCAGAGAGCCGCGGGTTCGTTTCATCTCGCTGTGTGGAGCGCGAGCTCGGTGACGTCACGCTCCGTCGCTCTGCGTGGGAGACGTTACCGTGACAACGTGATGCGTGACTCGCACGCGCACGCGCGCCGATGGTCGAAGCCGTCGGGGTCTCCGGTGCACGCGCGCGCGTCCACGATCACAAACAAAACGTTCCTCCGGTGTTGATGACGGAAGTTCACCGGATTCAACCGATAACGGAATTCACCTGCACGGTGAGTGTGAGTGTGAGTGTGTGTGTGTGTGTGTGTGTGTGAATGTGTGAATGTGAATGTGTGTGTGTGTGTGTGTGTGTGTGTGTGTGTGTGTGTGTGTGTGTGTGTGTGTGTGTGTGTGTGTGTGTGTGTGTGTGTGTGTAAGTTTCGTGCTGGAGGAAGTAAAGAACCAACAAGTGTTTTTAAATGTTTCTTCAGTAAAAGTATTTCAGTATAAACATTAAAATGATGAAAGTTCGGTTTGTTTTCAAAATAAAAACATTCCAAAGTAATCAATAGAACCATTGATTGATTGGTGAGCTAATAAATGATCTTATTGATCAAACATTAGCAGGTTTGTATTTATTAGTGATGATTATTGATGATTTCACGTGAAAACGGACTTGATTAATAATCCAAATAGATGCTAAAGAGTTAAAACATCTTTCTCATGGTTATTAAGTTTGATTAAATTTAATACTTTGTGTTTTTAATATTTACCTCTGAGAGCAGTTCTATCTTTTTTTTTATAAAAATACATTTTGGCGATATACTTTTAAGTGCAAATGAACTCAGGAATATTTTACTAAAAATACCTGATATAAGTGGAATTATAATATAGTATATTAATATATTAACATTATGATGTAATCTCGTACACACTATTTCTAAATTGTCTCTATTTTTTTTGTTTTTTCTAACTTCGTGTTGGTTGTGTTGTATGATTTTACCACATTTTTGTTAATTTAATTTACTTTTCCTCATGTTTTCTGTCTCTTTCTGAATTCCCTCCGTCAGTGAAATCGTATTTTCAGCACCATGTTTTGACGCGTTGTCGCTCCGGCGGCGGCGGCGTGATGGAGCGCTACGAGTCGCTGGGCCTGGTGGGCGAGGGCAGCTACGGCACCGTGCTGAAGTGCCGCCACCGAGACTCCGGCCGCCTCGTCGCCATCAAGAAGTTCGTGGACTCGGACGACGACAAGGCGGTGAAGAAGATCGCCCTGAGGGAGATCAAGCTGCTGAGGGTGAGCACACAAAGAAGTCGCCAACAAACCTGGGAGTCGTATCGTTGACGCGACAGGAAACATGGGAAGAGTTCCTGTTGCTCTGGGATCAAGAAAATGAAAAGTCCTTCCTGCTGCTGCTGCCAGGCTGCACAACAAGCTCAATGACACTTTTAACACTTTAATCACTTTGACTACATTCACCTGGTGCAATATATAATACATTGAAGTACTTCTGTATGTAGTTCTGTTAATATTGCTACTATATTACTTGATTTGTCTCTTGCTGTTGTAATCCTGCAGGACTAATAAAGATCATCTTATCTCAGGTTTCACTGTGAAAACTAACTTTTCCTTTGGCATATTTTCAAATTAAAGGCAATAAATCAATATTTTACTGTCACATGCTGCACAGTAACTTCTCTCTGTGTAATGCAGTGTGTAGTATACCAATAACACTAAAACCATTCAAATCAGCGAGGCACACGTAGAAAAAGTGGCTTCATGCTGACCAGCTGGAGACCAATTGGCAGTTACATGAGACGATATATCTCCTTCAGAAATGTGATTGTGTGACTGCACCCATAATGAGGTATTTGGTTAAAAGTACATGTAAATATTCCTCATTTAAAGCTAATTTTCTCCGCTCTCGCGCTTCTCGCTGCCCAGCAACTGCGTCACGACAACCTGGTGAACCTCCTGGAGGTGTGGAAGCGCCGGCGCCGCTGGTACCTGGTGTTCGAGTTCGTGGAGCGGACCCTCCTGGACGACCTGGAGCAGAACCCGAGCGGCCTGGACCTGAACACCAGCCGGCAGCACCTGTACCAGATCCTGAGGGCCGTGGCCTTCTGCCACCAGCAAAACGTGAGGACCAAACCAAAGCTCGATGTTTCGCCCCCCAAAAAAACGTAAAGTTGACGTTTCCTTAATTATCTTCGGAACCACTTGATGAACTTCATTTAAATTGCTGCAACACCGTGACCCTCGTGAGAAGAGACCTGTGGTTTTCCATCACACGTTTCTGAGTCCTGAGTCCTTCCTGGTCCGCCCACATTTCTAAAATCGCATCATACATCAGATGAGGAAGCTCCTGAACCTTTCAATACCCAGCAAGCCCAATTCGGACAATGTTTTGGCATAAAATAGGTAATTTTTCTATTTTTGAACCAAACGACACAGTTTTTTGACTGAATATCCTTCATCACACCCCAAGGAGGTACAGAAGCTTCTGGAGATCCGATGGCTGCCGGAGGAAGGATCACAACATTTTCCTTGTTTATTTCCTTCCTAGATCATCCACCGGGACATCAAACCGGAGAACATTCTCATCTCTCAGGGCGGCGTGGTCAAGATGTGCGACTTCGGCTTCGCCCGGACCGTGGCCTCGCCCGGCGAGGGCGGCGTCTACACGGACTACGTGGCCACTCGCTGGTACAGAGCGCCGGAGCTCCTGGTGGGCGACACCAAGTACGGCAAGTAGGTGTCAGGAGTGTGCGCCTGATGAGTGTTTGTTTGTTGCCTGTCTGAGTGTAGATGTCCACAGTTTGCGTGTCTGTGTGCAGACCGGTGGACGTGTGGGCTGTTGGTTGTCTGTTATTGGAGATGTTAACGGGTCAGCCCCTGTTCCCTGGAGACTCCGACCTCGACCAAATTTACCACATCCTCAGGTGCTTCGGTGAGCACGCAAGTCAACTAAAAAACAATACACAAAATCCAGCTCTTTCAACACAACTGTACTCTTTGTTTGGGCGGTTCTCCTAGGAAACCTCACAGCTCATCACCAGGAGTTGTTCTACAGGAATCCCGTCTTCTCCGGAGTCAGACTGCCTGAATATTCTTGCAGAGGCCGACTGGAGCAGCGCTTCCCTGCGATCGCATCCGTCAGCCTGGACCTGGCTCAGGTACAGTCTGGACTTCAATTCAAAATACCTTCACTACACAATCAATGTGCAGTGTAGTTTCTACATGGCTGGATACGTCATATTGTGTTGTCTCTGTCAGAGTTGTCTCCAGATGGATCCGGAAAGACGAGCTCAGTGTTCAGAACTGCAAGAACATCCTCTGTTCACGCAAGACTCTTTCCACATCAGGTATCTGTATAGTTTAACAAGTGTGGTTTACTTTTACAAAGTTAGTACTAATGCATCCACCGACGTTATTGTATTTTCAAAAATATTGTGTGTTTGTGTTGGCAACAGCCGTGAACAAATGTATGTTTTGGGAATGCGACAGCTGAAGAAATTCAAGGAATTTCGTTAAATTTGGCACACTCGCCCTCTCGAACTCAGGGATGAACTGATTTTAATTCATTAGTCAGAGATGAACAAGAGTCAAGGTCACCAGGAGATACCAGGAGTCAAACCACCGACATTTTGATTCTTGAGTCGCCTCGAAATTTGAGTTGTTGACTTACTGCAGAGTGAGTTACTCATCTTTCTTTGTCTCCAAACAGATTTTTGGACGAGCTGAATGCCAAGATTCAAAAAGACCACAGAGAAAACTCCACCTTCCCCAAAATAACAAAAACACCAAGACGAGAAAAGAACGAAGGAGACGACAAGAGACAACGAAGCAAAGACAAGAAGCAACCTGAGGGTGCGGATGAAAAAGTCGACAAGGAAACAAAAGCAAAGCAACCTTTGAAGCTTTCTAAAAGTGTTCGGAACACCTCAGAACCGTTGATGTCCACCAAACAAGTCAAAACATTGGGCGCAAAGATGATCAATAATGCGGCAAAGACGACCGTGACCATGAAAGGTAAACAGGGAAAAGCCACCGGTGCAGAGCTGAGAAAGGAAACACAGCTTTTTAAATCAACTAAAACACTAACTTCTGATTCATTGGAGGTTACAAAGACTGCAACTGATCTGGACGACAATGAAACAGTGGCAGCTGAACCTAAACATGTGAAAGTTGCTTTTCCGGAGCCAAGGCAAGACCTTTTGAAAACTATAGATTCAAAAGAAATAGATCCTAGTGGCATGCGTTCAAGTTACTCAGACAACGTTGTGTCAAGTGGGACTGAGAGAAATGTGATGGGGATCAGAAGATCATCAAAATCTGAACCAAGTCAAGACTTTGGGAAGAGCTCAAAAGCGCCCAATTTATCTAAAAGCTCCAATCCAAATGGAAGTTTATCTCCAAAAGATTCTATGAAATCAACCAATGATCATACAGACACCCACTTAATACAGAAAATGGGTAACATTTCTACTTCAGAATACCTCGATGATGACTCAACGGCTGTAACTTCTAAATCCGCAAACAGTGATCAACCAGAGACAAGTGTGACACTTCGGGCATCTCAACCACCGAGCAATGACCGCATTGAGGTTGCAACTCCAACTATCTCTTCTGTCACCAGGCCATATAAGACAACTTTGATTTACATGCACCGTTCGACCATGAAGAAAGATCAACGAGGCACACCTGAATGTCAAAAGGTCTTAACCGCAAACCCCAGATCACTCAAGACTACCTCAAACTTTGGCCCCAAAAGGACCCAAAACAACGCATCCTTGTCCAACAGCCCTTCAGATCTTTCAAGGCAGTCCTCTACAGTTTTTAGAGAGGCCAGTCCTGCCCACAGCTCAATAACACTACTGAAAGGAACCTCTAATTCAATGTTGTCCAAAACTGGCTCTTCTTCAAACACTAAACCCACAAATGACGCCCCATTTGTACCCAACAAACCTTCAAGAGGCCTGCCAACAGACAGAGGACTTGCAGAAATGGCAACGAAAACCCAGCATGATAGTTGTAATACTTTAAACCTCACGGATGATCCCGGATGCTTGAAGATGAGCCTGGCGACCAAAACAGCAACAAACCACACTGAGATATCCGATGCTTCGGTTGGGAATTACAAAGCGAGTGCTGAGTTCTTGGAGCCA
The DNA here is from genome assembly GCF_023055335.1 of Clinocottus analis. Taxonomy (NCBI): domain Eukaryota; kingdom Metazoa; phylum Chordata; class Actinopteri; order Perciformes; family Cottidae; genus Clinocottus; species Clinocottus analis. The sequence goes on along the minus strand of NW_027175943.1, from coordinate 952,364 downwards.
TCCGGTGTCCATCAGGATTTTGGCACTTTTAAGTCCAGCTCAGATTTCAGACCAACCTCAACCGCCATGCCGAATGAAATCCCTAAAACCAACACGTCAGCAGGATCCACTATTCTCAAAACGTTGAAAGTCTCGGACAAAGAGAACAGGGAGGATTTAGCGCTTCCCGGGTCCGTCAGTACGACAAGCAAATCTTTCGTAAATCAAACCTCAAAGGTTTCTAGAAACTCAAATATTGGGCCAAAGAGCAACAGCAATGAAACTGAACCTGATACAAAATCCAGGAAACCTTCTCACTTCAAATCTTCGATCGGAGACCCTAAAAAGCCAACAAAGTCCAACGCAGCAATGACCATAAAGAAAACCAAATTTCCTGCAGAGGCCAGAAAGAAAAGAGACAACCCAGAAAGGGACGACACAACAAATACATCCACTATCGCAGATTTGACTTCTACCATCTCTTCAGAGACTCCAGACCCCAAAGCTTCGACAAGAAGCTCAGTCTTTCTCAACCGGGACACCGCAGACGGTGATGAGTTTGATTTCAGCGTGAATCCTTCGTCTCCACCACCGCCACCTCCTCCTCCGTCCTCCACTCCTCTCCTCCTCCCTCCTTCCTCAACACCCCTCATCCCTTCTTTCTGTGTCGTAAGCCCGGCTGCCAGCGATCACCTTTCCCTCGGGGCAGGTTTCCATTCGGGGACCCACAGCTTCAGGTATTTAAGTTCTCCCACGCAAGTAAAACAAATTCAAGGCCACCGAAGTGTAATTTAGGCTTAAGCACAATATTTGCAAACTAATTTTCCTTTGACTCAGAGGCTGAAGTAGATTAACTCTTAAGTTGGCATGCAACAACCTGTGCAGCTGATCTGATCTCATTCATATTTGCCATTATTTTATGATCATTCATTTGTCTTTTGCATTGATTGAATCTCCAATTGGATAATTGTCTTCCAGTCGGTAAAACTGATGTCAATGAGCACAACACCTACCTGAATACATCTGAGATGTGGCATTGATTCAGAAGAGTCTTGAACCAGGCTTCACAAATTAGGCTCTTGTTAGAAGTTTTAACATTGACATTGATTATTTAGAAATGTTCAAACATTTGATTACTTCCTTTTGGGTTCCCTTCACTCCACAGAACATTAACGACAGCTCTTTTTTGGTGATCAAATGTTTGATCAGTGAACATATGACAGGATTTCTCTGTGTTCGTCACAGGTGTGTCGACCATCCGAGGCATCACAGCGGCGTCTACGGTCGACTGTCCGGCCACGCTGCCGGGTCCCTCACTGCACAGGTAACGCTGCGCGTTTCACTTTACTTCATCACGGGATCGCTCTTCAATTCTAATCTGTTTCCACCGTCTCGATCTTTCAGGCGTCGGAGAAGAATCTGACCTGCGAGCGCTCCTTCCTGTCCGATCGCTGCAACCTCGGTAGCAGCGGAGGAATTTCAGCGACCAAGAAGAGGTCAGACGTCCATTTTCCAGATCTGAGAAGCTCGGTGCTGCCAGAGCTCAGAGGAAGAGAAGGTAAACACACATTACCGCTGAGCTCAACTGTGACGCAGGTTCTCTTTCACTTCATTGACGTTTCTGGAAGTCCTTAAATCCTCACAAAGAGTTTAAAGCAAGCCAAGAAAAGTGGAAAAAGGCAAAGTTACAAGAGTCTGTACGTAATTACATAATAAATGCTCAAAAGTGCCTATTTTTTAAATGGTTCTTATCCAATGAAAACCATAAAGAGTCACAAATAAGTCATACATTATTGTAGATTGGATGTAATTGCTTCTGAGTCGTTGCTGTACGAGATATTTATATACTGTGATATTGTTGTGGTACTTTTGATGTTTTCTCAGGCAAACACAACAAAGGCACCTCCAAAGATCCGAGGAAAGACAAACTACCAACTTCTCCATCAGAACCAGAGCCAGACGGACACAACAGTACTGACACACAAACACCATAACAAAAGCAACCCTTTATTTTAATGCAGCACAACCTCAAAAAGGCTTGGTCCATTTTCGGTAAAGGCCACAACTTTCTGCGACCTTCCAGGTCTTTTTATTATTTACAGTTAATCAAAACATGTTTGTTTTATTACACAACGCCTTTTTAAAGCAGTTAACCGATTATTCATATATTCATACGGTATTTGTACTTTTAAAAGTTCAACGTGGGCATTATAAGAATAAAGACGCTTTTTAAAGATGAAGATTGGTTGTTTGATGAATGGGAGCAGCAAGGCTAATATAGGAAGGTAGTGCAAAAAAAATGCTGTCAAAAAAAAATGCTTTCCAAAAGAAAATTTGCTCTGAAAAAAAATTGCTCTAAAAAAAAGAGCTAACATAGCATCAGGTGCATGCGAGAGCAATTTTTTTTTTGAGAGCGTTTTTTTTTTTTTGAGATCAAATTTTTTTGGGATACATACATCGTAAATTATTCCTTGAAACCTTAATTTAGTGCACAATATTTACTTATTACCAACATGCACAGTATTTCTGAGTGAAGCAGGAAGCTTCTTATGCATTGCTGCTTTACCGGCTGCTAAATGTCGTGGGAGTCTTGGGATTACTGAAGTCACAAACCAGCAGGTGTGCTAATCTGTCAAGAAAATCATCACGAAGCTGAATAACCTTTTTGTTTAAAACCTAAAAGTTTAATCCTCGTCACTCGAGTCCTCTGAAGAAAGTGAGCTTATTTGCCGTCTGCTCCCGTCGGTCCTTCCCGCTCTTTTCACGAGCGCTGCACCTGATTCGTCGCTGTCTGATGACGCGTCGTGGCCTCCCATTGGCCGAGAGATAAACCTGTTGGATCCTGGGAGAGAACCGGCCGCGCGTCCTCTGCCATTGGCCAGGAGGATGTAGAGGAGGCTGTCTCTGATTGGTCCTGCCGGAGCCGGCTGAGGCCTCGTTGGCGTTTCGGTGTTTTTGGTTGCTGGTTCCCTCGGTGCCGTTTGTGGCTTTTTGGTCGTGGCAGCGACCTGCTGGACACACACAGGACATTAAAACAGGGGAAGTTCATTTCAGTAGCACCTTTCACACATAGATGCAATTCAAAGTGTATATAGAGACGCCGTCTACGTCTCTGGGAGCAACCTGTCAATCACCTGGTAGCCCCGCCCCTAAAGCGCCCCCTGCTTTATGGTCTGTTTGACTTTAAATGAACATAATGTACTAAATGAACATCATGCTGTATAGAAGAAGACTAGAAACTAGAGATTGAGACATAAACTCATTTTCCAGGACACATTGAGGCGACAGCTTTCTCTTCATGGTGGATTACCTTCTGCGTGGTTGTGGTTGTTTCTGTCGTTGTGGTGGCTGGTGTTGTTGTGGTTGTTGTTGTTGTTGTTGGTGGTGGTGTTGTTGTGGTTTTTGTTGTTGTTGTTGTTGTTGGTGGTGGTGGTGGTGGTGGTGTTGGTGGTGGTGGTGCTGGCATGGGAACTAAGTAAATCCTGCAGATGTCCACAGGAAAGCCATCGATCTCTGGAGGCTGGAAACCCGACAGAGAGACAAACCGAGCTGCTGGAGGAGACGTCACTGTGGTCAGTGTCTGAGCAGCTATGTGTTAAAAACACATTTATATTGATTTATAAATATAAAGAAATCATTTCCAATACGACATGAACGGGAGTTTGGTTTCAGGTCTCTTTGAATTTTGTTTTTTTTTGTGATTGTTTTTTTCTGGAGTGGCAAGTTGTGCTTAATTTAGATTAGAAAAATAGTTTAAAAAATAAAATAAAAAAAGTATAACAAAATCAGCTTATAATCTTTCTATGAAGCAAGTTTTACTTCTGAAAGCCTTCGATGTTTAATTAACGGGCCAGATATTAATATAGAACAGAAAAGAGTAAAAACATTTTCACAAAACACTCCACAATGCGATGAGGTCACGATTAGATATTGTTAATTTCTTATTTGGCTTTGCATACACTAATAAATAAATAATAATAATAGACACATGTATTAACAATCGCCAGTTGCTGATAGATTCCTCCTCTGACAGGCTCGTCGTTGTGTTTTTTAAACCTTTGTACCTTTAATTAAGTTTTCCTCCCGGCTGTTTCCAGCGACACGACTCGTTTCTTATCTGAATGGCGGTCGGCGCCGCGGTCGCCTCCCCGTGTCGGCGGGCATTAAGCCGCCGTCTCGCCTGTCGGGCCGCGATGCATATTTCATGACGACAGCCAGAAGGTGTGTTTCTCTTTTGTCCCCCTGGTTCGCTTCCAGTTAAGCCGCCGTGCAGACAACGTGCGAGAGAATCAGCTTTGCTGCGAGCGAATCTCAAAACGCAGCTCGCGTTGTGTTATCATGAACTACCAGAGGAGGAAAAGCGTGCCGTGAATCCACGAAGACGGATGATTCTTCAGATTAAGACACTCACCGTGAGTCAGGTGGACGCTCTGAACCGCGAGGAAGAGGAGGAGGAAGACGGACGGAGCTGTAGGCCCGCAGGACATGATGATGGTGATGAAGACGACGAGGGCAAGACCAGAAAACTGTTGGACAGACTGACTGAGATTTAAGATGAGGAAGGTGATGGAGGGTTTACCAAGAGGGAGGGAAGGAGACAAGAGGAGGGAAGGAGACAAGAGGAGGGATGAAGGGAACCCATGAAGAACGTCTAGACTGAGCAGATCTGAGTTGCATCAGAGTGAAGCCACTTAATCCTCGCTGCTTTTTTACACTTTATTCACTCGGGAAGGTTTACAGAGCGACGCCCCGCGACCTGCAGGCGAGTTCACTGACCTCTGTTTGCAAAGGGTCAAACAGCCCAGAGGTCAAACAGCCCAGAGGTCAAACAGCCCAGAGGTCAAACAGCTCAGAGGTCAAACAGCTCAGAGGTCAAACAGCCCAGAGGTCAAACATTTAGATTGGTTGATGCCTTCTTTGCGGTGCCAAAAATGTTTTTAAAAATCATTTTTCCTCTGAAAAAAGGGATTAGTAATCGTTGCATTTTGTGTGAAACTACTTATTATTGAAAAGTTTAAAAATATGTTCCAGGTGATTTAAATGTGCACACAAAACATCCTCTGTGTGTAAAAGACCTTTAGACTCTTGTTGGTGGAGGTTTTGTAGCAGTTATAGCTGTGACATTTTCATAATGTGTCGTTGACACATTAATACTTAAGTCTCTGGATATTTGTATCTTCAGCCCAATTAATGACGTTTAATGCTGAAAGTCTGAAGGCCAAAGATTTCTCTCTTTTCTCCTCGTTACTCTGCTTTTACTTCTAGTTTTGGCCGTCTTGTCAGAACAGAAAGGTCGTTTGGTTTCTCTCGTCCTCAGCCGTCGGGTCCACGCCTTGCTCAAAGGCACGATGGACGGTTACTCATCGGCGTCTCGCTCAACGCCAGCTGTGTGAGAGTCTGACTCTCCGGCCGTGACTGAGGTTACACAACTGGAACCGGAGATTTCATCACACATGGCTGGGGCTGTTTATACCCACGGTTACCATGGAGGCGAGTGTCTGCTTACACACACACACTCCTACCGTGTGTGTGTGTGTGTGTGTGTGTGTGTGTGTGTGTGTGTGTGTGTGTTCATGATCCTCTCCCATTATCTTGTCATATCTAACAAAAGGCACGTTGTTCATGGAGGCTTTGAGGCTCCAGACTGAACCTGTTTGATTGGTGTGACATTTGGTGCACGTGTTCTCGCTCCCAGAGGATGAACCTCCAACACTTTAGTGACAATCTGACTTTTCCTCTAGCGCCACCGTCAGGTTAACTTAGATAGTTTTTACTGACATCTCTGAATGTCATCCCCTCTGGACGAATTGCTTCACTTTGATGATTCTTTAACTTTTAATGCAGCGCCATCTTCAGGTGAATTTATTTGTTTTATTATTTTTATTATTGGTTTAGTTCTAATTAGCAAATGTGATCTTACTAACTTTATATACACAAATATATCTGATCTCTATTGTGTTTATAGCTGCATTTACTGCTTCTGACCACCAGGGCTCTTCAGTCGTGTCAGAGAAGTGAGAAATAAAATGCATGAAACTGGATTAAATCTAAAAAAACAACTGAGATTCGAGATGTAAAGTATATGTTTTAATTTTCTACACATTTATAAAATATACATGTGTGTTTGTGTAAGAGAGAAAGAATGCTTCTTTGGCTCTGAACTTCAAATGACAAAATCCCAACCGAGTTTATTTTTGGTCACAACGATGAAGCGCTCTGAGGCAGAGTGAACACACAATGAATTATCTTACAGTGGCCATGGAGGGATGGAGAGATGGAGGGATGGAGGGATGGAGGGATGGAGAGATGGAGGGATGGAGAGATGGAGGGATGGAGGGATGGAGAGATGGAGGGATGGAGGGATGGAGGGATGGAGAGATGGAGGGATGGAGGGATGGAGAGATGGAGGGATGGAGGGATGGAGGGATGGAGAGATGGAGGGATGGAGGGATGGAGAGATGGAGGGATGGAGGGATGGAGAGATGGAGGGATGGAGAGATGGAGGGATGGAGGGATGGAGGGATGGAGGGATGGAGGGATGGAGAGATGGAGGGATGGAGGGATGGAGGGATGGAGGTTTTAGGTGAACTTCCTGATGAAGCGCAGTTTGAGGTACGCGATGCAGAGGAAGATGATGGCTATGATGCCCAGAGCTACGTGGTTCTGCCAGAAGCCCCAGGTGGAGAGCTCCACGCCCTGATCTTCCAGAAACTCCTCCCCCGTACAGCTGGAGACACACAGGGAACCCGTTGCTGTTCAACCTCTCTGCTAGGTATGACTTCATGGAATAGTTAACCAGCCGCATGACAGAAATGTTTATCTTTTATCCAACTCGAAACAATCTTGCAAAGTCGTCATTTTCAGCAAGTAACGAGTTAACGAACTAATGAACGACTGGACTACTACTCACTGGAGGTTGGGTAGAGTGATGGTGGCGTTCAACCCTCCGCAGAAGTTCAGCCCAGTAAACTCGTTCATCAGCAGAGCCTGTGAACACAAACACTCAGTCACTAGTCAACAAAGAGTGTGTGTGTGTGTGTGTGTGTGTGTGTGTGTGTGTGTGTGTGTGTGTGTGTGTGTGTGTGTGTGTGTGTGTGTGTGTGTGTGTGTGTGTGTGTGTGTGTGTGCATACACTGAGGCCGTATCGTGGGATGCTGAAGTACTTCAACCAAGAGATCCAGCTGCTGATGGAGGGAAGATTCACTAGCAGACCTGCAAAGATCTGAAGAGAAAGAAAAGAGTTTACAGGTAAAAAACACAAACAATGTTTTCTCATAGACTTCTATACAACCAGAGGAGTCGCCCCCTGGTGGTCAGGAGAGAGAATGCAGCTTCAACACATGAAGCATAGACTTCTATACAACCAGAGGAGTCACAGCGTTAAGACACTTTTTAGAACCGGAGGTTGATGCCTGAATTATCCACATTTTGAAATTTTAAACTTAATGTAATTTTTATTGTGTGTGTGTGTGTGTGTGTGTGTGTGTGTGTGTGTGTGTGTGTGTGTGTGTCACCATCATGAAGACGCAGGCGATGGTCATGAAGATGTTGGCGATGGCGACCACTTTCTGGTCGGCGGAGATGGCCAGAGACATGCTGGTGGCCGTGTAGGCGACCAGAGTCACCGTCAGCAGGAAGCTGAAAAAGGCTTCGGTTGTCGGCTTCAGGCCTGCGTTGAAATATCTGTTTCAGTCTCACATTGAAATCTTTTTCTTTACATTTCTTAAACGACTTTCTCGGTTATTAAAATTGTTAAAACATGTATATTCTGCAGTGAATAAGCAAACCTCACGAGGCAGCACAGTGTCTTCCTACCCACCGATCATCAAGTACACCACGACGCTGAAGACGATGGCGGGGAAGGTCCTCAGCGTGAGGATGTCCGACAGGATCTTAGACAGGAAGTACACCGACACCCTGTAGTAGCCGCTGATGTACTCGTGACTGTGAGGGGAAATACACATAAGGTTTTATCAATGGACCTCATGGAGAAGTGTTAGCGGTTGGATTACACATTCATCACAGAAAGAGGCTGAGAAGTTGTAGGAAAGTTGTCACGTGTGTGTGTGCGTGTTGGCTTAGGCTACATTGTGGGGACTTGCAACCCATTTAGGTCCCCACAAGGTTTTTTATGTTTTATCTATGGGATGAGTTTAATTTGAGAAACTTGCATCTTCTTTAAGTGAGATAAGATGACAGTCGTCTCATGTTTGGGTTAAGTAAAGAGTCAGGATATTAGCTTAGCTTAGCAAAAAGACTGAAAACACAAGGAAACTTACACACAACTCCTCCAAAAATCATAAATTGGCCTTTCACAAGTTTAACATGAGATAAATTGTGTACACAGCTCAGTTGTCGAGAACTTTGAACAGAGTTTCTAGTCTGAATGCTAAGCTACGCTAACTACGTCCAGCACAAAGACATGATATGGATTTCCTTACTTCCATGTCAGAAAGATGCTTATTTCACAAAATAAACTGGAGCTTAAAATGTTCAGTTTATGGGGACCAAAAAAGTCAGTATGTGTAACAGCCAAAATGTTAAAATAGTTTCACTGTGGTTCATTAAATCAACACAATGTCCTCACAAGTATGTGTACATGTCGTGTGCTCAACCCACATGAAGAGTTTCCTCTCCGCGATGAAGAGCTCGGCCGACGACAGCGAGGTGAAACACTGATTAACAGTGATGAAGAAGAGCGCGCCGAACCTGAAAACACAACAACCAACTCATGAAAAACAACTTGACATGAGAGCTGTTTCTCCTGCTGAGAATATAAAATATACCTGTTCTGCATGCCGCTCTGATCCTCCTTCACGTCAAAGAAAATGGCTCCAACGACGAGAGCCAGCAACAACGTCACCGCTAACTGAACGCAGTAAAAACACAAAAAGAAAGTGAAGAGGACTAATTTTCCAAAATGATGCGTTTCTTTCACCACAAAGATGAAACATCGTGGGGACCTGATTTGTGGAGCGAGTCCCCACAACGCGTGTGTGTCAAGAAATGTGTGCAAGTACAATGTGGTCAAGTGATCTCACCTCATGAGAAATCTGATGTTTGTCTCTAGATGAGATTTATATTTAATAGCTGGAGTGTCATATTGATTTTGTGCCAAAGAAATGCGTATTTCCCCAAATTACAGTATCTGAAGCTGCAGTTCCTCTTGTGGCCACTAGATGCTGCTCCAACGCAATGCAAAAGTAAACCCCAAACGTATTTATTGTGCATGTTGTTCTTCTTCTCAGACTGTTTGATCCATCATGATTCAACCTTGTCTACGCAGAAAATAAATACTCAGAAATACTCAGAAATTAAGGTATAAGGTGTTCCACCACGATATATTGTCCAATAAATACCGGTTGTTTCTCCGTAATGAACCCCTGCCGGTCTAAATGAGTATGTTTTGGTTCCTTCACGGTTCCGGTGTGGATCTGTCATGTTCCTACCTGAGCGATGGAGGTCTGAGGGTTGAACATCAGGTTGCGGAACGTTCTCCCGAGAACCCATCTGAACTGGGTCAGGAAGCCGGTGTTGTAGGTGATGGTTCTGGAGGGAGCACTGGTGGTCGTCTGCTTGCCCCGTATGATCCTCTCTGAGAGGGTTATACAGATAGTGATGTACTTAGTTAATACTTAGTTATGTTTAATAAAAGATGGTTAAATACTTAGTTATGTGTAATAAAGCTTCTTAAGTACTTAGCTATGTTTCATAAAGATGATGAAATTCTTTTTCATAGGTATTACTACAAACGCTTACTTTTATTTCCCAAGAGTATTTTGTGTGTTTCTACTTTGTGACATGAATCCAGGTGTGTATCCTGTGATGGTCTGTCCTCACCCAGCTCTGCCTCGGTCTGTTTGAAGTAGCTGCAGCTCCTGTACTCGTCCACCAGCTGTTCCTCGATGCCTCGCCTCGTCACAGAATCAGGATCTGAGGAGACAGAAGCGTCCAGAAGGATCCAGACAGGAAGCAGAAGGATCCAGACAGGAAGCAGAAGGATCCAGACAGGAAGCAGAAGGATCCAGACAGGAAGCAGAAGGATCCAGACAGGAAGCAGAAGGATCCAGACAGGAAGCAGAACTCTTCTTTCGTGTCGTCTCACAGACTCACCTTCTTTGTACACGCGCGTGTCCACGCTGTTGAGGACGACGGCGGTCGAGTCTCCGTTGATGATGTCCAGGAAGAAGTCGGCGGGGTTGTTGTGGGGCTCACAGGTGTATCCTGGGAAATGAAGTTCCAAAGCGAGTCACGCACAGAGCATCACCTTCACGTCACGCTGCGTTGTGTTGGATTCATTTCACGTTCCTACCGATGTTTGAGAAATACTCCAGCGCGCTCTGAGCCGGGCCGTGGTAGACCTGTTTCATTTAAGCACGGTGGAAACGAGAATTCATGTTTCTACTTTAATGAAGTTATGAAAGACGGGACACGTCAGAAGATGTGTTGTGGAGAGACAGATGTCTCTCTGTGTGTGCTGGACCTGTTTGCCGGTGACCAGCAGGGTGAGGCTGTCGAACAGGCGGTAGATGGAGTACCGAGGCTGGTGGATGGAGAGGATGATGGTGCGACCGCTTTTGGCCATCCTGAAGAAACGAGGACCGAGGACATCAGTTCCTCTCTCGTGCCGAGACATTTAAAACCTCAGAGAAAAGGTTTTGATACAGAGCTTAACCGTGTGTGTGTGTGTGTGTGTGTGTGTGTGTGCGTGCGTGCGTGTGTGTGTGTGTGTGTGTGCGTGCGTGCGTGCGTGTGTGTGTGCGTGCGTGTGTGTGTGCGTGCGTGTGTGTGTGTGTGCGTGTGTGCGTGCGTGCGTGTGCGTGCGTGTGTGTGTGCGTGTGCGTGCACCTCTTCAGCAGCAGCAGCACAGAGTTGGCCGTGCTGGCGTCGAGGCCGGTGGTCGGTTCGTCCAGGAAGAGGACGGGTGGGTCGATGATCAGCTCCATGCCGATGTTCGTCCTCTTCCTCTCACCGCCGGAGATCCCTCGAATCAGCTGAGTGCCCACCTGCGCACACACACACACACACACACACACACACACACACACACACACACACACACACACACACACACACACACACACACACTCGTGAAGACCCTCTGTTTATTTTTCCTTTTAATATTTTATCGCTTCCTTTCTGACACCTTTCCTTCCTTTCTTATCTGTCTGTCTGACAGACCACCTCCTCCTCTTCCTCCTCCTCCTCCTCCTCCTCCTCCTCCTCCTCCTCACCTTGGAGTCCGCTGCTCGGCCCAGTCCCAGCTGGTTGATCAGTGTGTCGATCTTCTCTTCCTTCTCCTTCTGAGAGACAGACGTCGGGAGTCTCAGTGCCGCCGAGAACCTGAAGTTCTCCCTGACCGTCAGCGTCCCCATCACCACGTCGTCCTGGAGACCAGGAAACACACTTCAGAGCCGCTCCTCTGGCGTCCGCAGACCCGACTTCCTGTCTGACTTCCTGTCCGACTTCCTGTCTGACTTCCTGTCCGACTTCCTGTCTGACTTCCTGTCTGACTTCCTGTCCGTCTCACCCACCTGCACCACGTATCCAGACAGACACTTGAAGTTTGGAGGCTGAGGAGCTCCGTCGATCAAAACCTCTCCCGACAAACCTTTAGGGTCCTTCCTGGCTGCCAAAACATCCAGGAACCTGAACGACAAGGTAGAACGTCAAGGTAGAACATCAAGGTAGAACGTCAAGGTAGAACGTCAAGGTAGAACGTCAAGGTAGAACGACAAGGTAGAACGTCAAGGTAGAACGACAAGGTAGAACGTCAAGGTAGAACGACAAGGTAGAACGTCAAGGTAGGGACTGTAAGCATGCAAAAAGAGGACGCTGCGAGAATGGTGGACACATAGAGGACTAATGACAGAAAGATGGCGGACAACTGGGAGACAAATGGAGGACAAATAGCAGAAAGAAATGGCAGAAAAAAGGCAAAGAAATGGTGGACAAATGGCAGAAAAATGGCGGACAAGCTTGTTCCAGAAAAGTGAGTGAATGCGGGTTTCTCTCTCTCTCGGTACAGAACCGGCATGAAGACACTCACGAGGACTTTCCACTTCCTGTTGCTCCCATGATGGCGTTCAGGCCCGGCTTCATGAGCCCACTGCGAGACGGAGACAAGATGTGCGTTCGTTAATGGAGGAGACATTTTAGAAACTTTCATATGAATGAAGACGTTATGAATTAAACCAGAAGCTGAAAAACAGAACACAACAAATAGATATTAAGTAGTACACACTTAAATAATAAAACTATCGTACAATAGAAAATGAAATAACTTTACAATTTGTTCAGATATTTTGAATCTAAAAGCATTAGTCTGCACATTTCTTGAGACATGTTCTGGTTTATTTTCAGCTCTGAAACCATGATGTCATGGTGTCTTTCTCTTTGTTCTGCCTCTCTCTGGTTAAAGGACCCGGACTTGTAAAGCACGTTTCTGGTCTTCTGACCACTCAAAGCGCTTTAACGTGACAAGAACCACGATTCACCCTTTCACGCGCTGATGGGCTACCTTACCAGTGTCATCAACTGTTAACCGTAGGCACGGCTATGGAGCAACTTAGGGTTAAGTGTCTTGCTCAAGGACGGAGCCGGGGATCGAACCGCCGATCCTCTGATCTAAAGTCAATCCTGCTCACTGAGCCAGTCGCAACTTGCTCTTTGTTTTATCTTTCTTTACATATCTTACTTCATATTGTCGTTTTATTATAAGCACTTTGCTGTTATTTTAACCTTTGTCTCTTTTAGCGCATGTTGACACATGTTGACCTTCACCCTCTTCAACCAGCAGGAAGATTGCTATGTTTTGAAGTGTGGGGACGTTAAATGTAATATCTAAGAGACATATTATTAAGTCTAATGTACTTTAAAGATCACAGGAATTGTTGAGCAGCCGCTGGAGTTGGTGTGGCTGAGAGGAGGTTCAACGTTCTGAATTCGATGAAGCCAAAAACAAACATGGAGAGACAGAGGGAGGGCGGTCCATCCAAAACACAATATTTAACCTACAAAAGCAAACCAAATGTTTGACTTCCTGCCTCCTTGTGATGAACAGATGCTCCTGTCCTTCATTCTCACATAAGCGTGTCACATTCAGGCCAAAAGAAACCTTAACAAACCATGTGCAGTTAGACAGATCATCTGAAGCAGCAAATATTTTCCACTTTATATCCAACGAACCCTTGAGACTGGTCAATGATTACACACGCCGCACAATAAAATAGCAGAGATACCACACTCCTTTAACACACTGCACTTTGACCTGCTGCCGTTTTCATAATATAGAATTTCATAACGTTTTATTATCATCACACAACATCATAAACAAAGACTTTGAGCATTTTCATAATATTTCTTGACATAACGAAAGCATTTACAGGGGTTTGTAGCCAGAATGGAGAGATCGAATAGTATAACGAGGAGAAATGTTTGTATTTTTATTGAATAATATGCTCTTTTTTTAATTGTGGCCATTTTACCAAAATCTTTCTGATTTTATGTTTCAAATTTCATGAAAATCTATTAAGTAGCGCTGAAGGATAAAAGTCAGAGAGTCCAGAGTCAGTAGGATTCTTCCTCTGGGAACCGTGAATGTTTGTTGGAAACCAAACCGACAGATTTCCTTCAGGTCCATAAAATTAGCCAGCCAACATTTTTCTGTGAATTCTAAGGCGACGACGCTCAGCATCCTGCTTCTGCTTGTTGCTTTAACCTGAGAGTCATTGTCTTCTTGTACAAGCTTCTGTGTGTGTGAAAACTTCCTTCCTCTGCCTCCAAACATGTGCGTTTGATGGAGTCCTGCTAGCTCTCCAGGTGTCCTCCTGTCGGCACGTAGACAAACAAAACGCACAATAAACCGCACAACATGCAGCCGGCCTCAGTTTCCTGAACTCAGAGCTCAAGCTTTGAAGCCCCGCAGGGAGGAAACGTCGCTTTAGTCGCCTGGTTTTAAGCTGCCAGCCAGTAGGATTATCATTTAAGGGATGCTACATTTCCGTTAGCTGCAACTAAATCTTACAGATTTGACTTTCTGACCTCTGAAGCAACGAAGAGCCACAGGCCGATCAAAACAGGGGATACTAATGCTAACTAGCTGCGCTGAACACGTCCAGTTTTATTCAGCCAATGTAAACCGCTCCAGAAAAGAGGAATATTATGTGATGAGACAGGAGTCAATGGAGTTACAGGTCTACTTTCTCGTTAGCTACCCAGCTAGCAAGTTTGTAAAGATATTGTTGACCCGAAAGTAGCACAAAACAAATAAAAATCGTCATTGTTTTTTACAACCTGTACTCACTTGAGGTCGATGAGGATGTCCTGGGTCGGGCCTTTCTTCCGCTGCAGGCAGCTCCTCCCCGGAGTCATCTTGTAGTTGATGTTGTGAAAGCTAACGGTGGCGCCGCGCCGCTGCTGGCCCGAATCTGCAAGCTAACAAAAACAGTTAATTCCCCATAAAAACTTTCACATTTACAAACTGTGTGATGAAAGCAGGAAGGAGGGAAGGTACCCGGTGCCTCGAGGTTCGCTTCAGGCCGAGCTCCACGGACACCTGGCTGTTTTGCATCTTTGCCCTCGAGCTTCTCCTGAAACACCAGAGGAACACTTTACTGAGGCCGAGCTGTCCCTTTTTCAAGCTAGCTTATAGTTTAACTTTGCTGTTTTTATTAATAATTTAGCTATAAATTAATGTGTTTCTGAGTATGAGTTTGTGAGTTTGTTCTCACAGTTAAATGCACTTATTGTGAGTCTCTTTGGATAAATTAAATACAGTTAAATTAAATGTATTGTAATTAGATTAGTAACCATCAGAGTTTTAGCTAACGTTAGCGGCACGAGTCCTGCGCGGTAGACAACGAGATTTGTGTACTTTAATAATTCATCTTCTTCAAAGCCTACATTTACATCGATGGATGAAAATCTTACGATTAACCTTGTACCTCTGGACCTTTTTCAAACGACAAAAACAATACATAACTTAGTTAAATTACAACCAATCTTGACTTTAAGATATTTCAATAATTAGATATTTGAACAAACAACAGACAATGTTGTTTTTCATTCTAACAGCAGTTTATTTAAACCTTTGATTGGTTTCTTTGCTGATCAGTCGATCAGCTGGAAATCCCATCCGTGGTCTCTACTGTTTCTAAAACGGTAGATTTCCAGGTTCAGGGTTTGTTCTGACCTTCCACCTCCTCACGGGTGAAGTTCCTGTAAATTAGCTAAATCTCAATCTGCTGCTGAATCACGACAGAAGAGCTTGAATCTTTCTGTCCCACAAAATACACCGTTCAGCAGTACTGAAGAAGTACTCTCGGATCTTTAACTTGAAGTAAAAGTAGACGTTCCACAGTGAAGACATAAGTCAAAGCCATGCGTTACCGATGTAAAAGTACACGTCTTCTGTCAAATTGTATTTAAAGTATCACAAGTACAACAGATTATGAAGAATGGCTAATTTTAGAATATTATATATCACATTATTGGGTTAAAATTCATGTGTTCATCACTTTTTAAAGAAGGCTTGTGAAGGAAGAGCTCATTTAAACTGCTTAATACTTTAGGTAAAAGGATCAGCTACAGAAAAAGTAATGTATATCTATAATATTACATCAGGTATTTACCATACACACATTATACATGTAAGCACCAACAATGCCATTTTTACAAACTCATAGCAGGTATTTGTAGTATACATATGTATAATGTGTAGAAAAACCTGCTTTAAGTATGTATAAAATGGCATTAATGGGGCTTTAATGTGTACACTTTATACACATGATACATTAAAGCCCCAATAATGTCATGTCTAAAAATACTTAAAGCAGGTATGTATACACATTATACATTAAAGCACTGATGTAGCCATTAGTAAAGCAGTATTTTGTGGCTTTATAAGCAGATCAATACTGAACATGTTGCCCTTGTTTGAATTATTAATCACAATCTTCAGACCAACGAGTGAGCTAAAGCAGTGGAACGACACAGCGGTGTAGAAAGTACATCATTCGGTAGAAGTGGCAGTAAAAGTACCTGAAGATGAAGTGAAGGTACTCCCCAGCGGCTCAGGAGTTCACAGGTGTCTCTTTTCTTCTTTCGGTGGTGTGCAGGTGAGGACAGGAGGAGGGCTCACGTGTTCACCTGGCCGCGATGCGAGGTCCCCGTGACTGGCAGCAGCCGTCAAAGCGTGTAACCGTTGAACCGTTGAACCGTTAAACCGTTAAACCGTTACACGACCAACCGCCCGTGCGCGCGCAGGACACCGGCAGCAGAGCCGTTGGTCTCCACCGCAGCGCAGCTCGGTCATGGCCGATAAGAGGAGGGCGGGCGGGCGTCCCCCTCTCTCCATCCCTCCCTCTATCTATCTATCTATCTATCTCTTCACGTCAGGGGGAACAATACCACGAAGTACACAAGTACAAGTACTGCATTTCACAGTATTTAAAGTAACGAGAGTAACGTAAAGCGGTGTTGTACGTTAGGTAACGTTAGGTTTTGCCTCGTAATGTTATATTATGTTAAATTATGGTATATTATGTTCAGCTTAAGTTAAGTTTTGTTACGTTTTAGTTTTCCTCTCATTGTGTGAGCTTCATTTATATATAAATATATCTCTCTGTCTCGCTCTCTTTCTCTTCCTCTCAACTTACGACATTTTTCTGATTTAACTGAAATACTTTTAATGTAACAAAGTGGTTTTACAGTTATAATACTTGTACTAGGTGAATTGAAAGGTGCTTACATACAAATATATGATTTAAAGAAAAGAATCCACCAGATGACGTTTTATCGGTGTGTGTTGATGTAATTCTGCTTTGTGGCCACGAGGTGGAGCCGCTGATGAAGTCTCACCGCTGCACCTTTGTGTTGGCAAGTAACACACACGCACACACACACACACACGTTTCCTTATTCTCTCTCTCTCTCTCTCTCTCTCTCTCTCTCTCTCTCTCTCTCTCTCTCTCTCTCTGTCTCTCTCTGTCTCTCTCTCTCTCTCTCTCTCTCTCTCTCTCTCTCTCTCTCTCTCTCTCTCTCTCTCTCTCTCTCAGAGTGTGCGGTTGAGCCAGCAGAGTCGAGATTCAAGTGTGTGTGATTGACACACACACTCAAACAGTCAAGAAGCACTGCTGCTGCCAGATAGTGGAGGTACACACACACACACACACACACACACACACACTTTACAATGTAGCCTGATAAGCATGTTTCAAAGTCCTTACTGTGTGTGTGAAGCTGAAATATTAACGTCTTGATGACGGTTTGTAAAAATGTCTGAATTCATGTTTTCTTCGTTTTCTTCCCGAGACGACGAACAAATAACTTTTAAAACGTGTGTTTTCTGAATGGAGTCTGGTTCCATCGCGGCTAAGCTAACGTTGTAGCATCTCGACACGTCAAAATATATCTATTTATTTATTTATTTTAACTGTAGATTTTTTTGTCAAAAGCATTTTCATACAGGACTCAAATAATGAGGTTGATTCTTTTCTGAGCTTTCACAATAAAGGCATCGACCAAGCTTTTTCCTGTCACAATAAAAGCCCAGGACATGTGACACTCACAGGTGAATATTATTGTTGTGCTGGTTATTCATCACGCTGCAGGTTCTGTGTGGAACCATTAACCAGAGGAGGGTTCTCCATGTTGGGCTCGAGGTAGAACCTTCAGAACCTTTTAGTTCCACCTGAAACATAACAGCGTTCTCACTGTGGAACCCGACGTGGTTCTAGTCTGTGCCTTTATTTCTCAGAACGTATTAAAGGATTAGTGGAAAGGATGTGCAATACCGGCTTTTCCACACACACACACACACACACACACACACACACACACACACACACACACACACACACACACACACACACACACACACGAGAGAAAAAGTGAGATTTCTGATATTTCTGTTTTCTCTCATTTCCTGTCTGCTGAGCTCGACCCCGACCGGCCCGCCAGGCGCTTCGTTAATCTGCATATTTCCCATAATGCCAATGTCCTTTTTTAATCCGGTCGGCCGTGACGAAAGAGGAGGAGGAGGAGGAGGAGGAGGAAGAGGAGGAGGTGATGAAGGGAGCAGAGAGCCGGTGTCTTTTATTCTTTTCAGCTGACGGACGAACGACTGAAGCAGGATTTTAATTTGATGGATTAATTTGTCTGGAATCTTTTCCTGCTCCTCTTCGTCATCCTCTTCATCATCTTCCTCTTCTTCTGCATCTTGTCCGTCAGTAGGTTCCTGGTGTAGCAGGAGGATGAACCGTCTCTCCGCTGCAGCTGTCAGACATTTGTGCAAAATTCAATAGAAAGAGCTTAAAGCTTTCAGCGGTGCGTTCAGGTGCAGATGGGAAAGCTCTCCGTCCAGGGTTGTGTTCAGGGTCAGAGGTACTCAAACTTCAGTGGGATGAAAAAACTTTTATTTTTAATCTTCTAAATTCAAATGGTGATCAGGAAAAAGGCCCAAACAAAATATATGATACAATAATAAAGAATTATTATTATTTTTAAAAGAGCAGGAAGGAAACGTTTTGATTTTATTTTTGTATTTTAACCTGTGAGGATGCAGAGCGCCATGATGTCGTGCACCAAATGTTTCTGTCCACCAGGAGACAACAGCTCCTCTGCTGGACAGGTAGGGAGGTGCACACACACACACACACGCACACATACACGCACACACACACACAGTCTTGTTGGAGTGTGTGTCACTAGGTTT
>NW_027175943.1:928670-931170 GCF_023055335.1 Clinocottus analis | reverse complement strand
TGTGCGAGCGTCTGCACGGCTCCTTCCACGACAGAGAAAACAGCCCCATGATGAGAGCAGGTGGGACATGAACGGCTCCAGAGTGACTTTGACTTGTATATTACACACACACACACACACACACACACACACACACACGTGTTCATGCATCCTTGTGTGTGTGTGTAGCGCTGTGTGCTCAGGTGTGTAAGGTGTACAGGTTCCAGACGGAGGATCAAAGATGGCTGCTGGTCCGGGAGCAGATGTCGGAGACGCCGCTCTCGTTCTCCTTCCCCAAACAGCTGCTGAGCGCGCTCATACGCTGCCACCTGGACAGGTGTGTGTGTGTGTGTGTGTGTGTGTGTGTGTGTGTGTGTGTGTGTGTGTGTGTGGGTCTGTTCCGCTCAGTATTCAGGTCATGTGATGCTCCTCTCTTCAAATAGGTTTTTTGTTTGGATTAAAATGAAAAACAGATAAATTCATCAGAAGCTGACGCCTTGAATGAAACTTCATCAACATGAAATCTAAAGAAAAGTTCAAATGTTGCATTTAAAATAGTTTGTTTTGAGGCGTTTAATCTTCTAAACATCCATCTATGTATTTCCATGTGTATGAACTATATGAAACGTTGTTATATTGCGTGATCAGCTGGAATCCTCCAGAGAGACGTTCCTTCCTTCCAGTTCTTAAACACAAATCTTTTCTCCAGCCGGGACATGAGGAGTCTTTCACTCTTCGTCCTGAGCGACATCGCTGTCTTCCTCTTCCTCAGGGTCCAGGAAGTGAAGGAGCTCGGTGACCTTTCACCCCGCTGGGACGACCTCCGCCGCGACGTGGTCGGCCACTGCGAGCTTCTGATTGGCTGCTACCAGGAGACGCTCAGCGAGCTCCACAAGCTCTCAGGTGTCCACCTGGTGTACTAACAGCTTCTGTACTCAAAGTCTGTCTCCTTCCATCTCTGAACAGTTAATAAACACGTCTTGACTGCACAAAGCCCGAACTGCTCCTTAAATAAAGAGGACTAACTATTAACAGATTAATATTTGTGTCCTCAGCGTCGTCCTGCTTCAAGTCCAGCGGCAGCAAAGCCGACAAGCAGCTTCAGTTTGTTCCCACAAACCTTCACGCACAGAGGATGGAGGTCACCGGCCCCGACAGCACAGGTCCGTCTGCTGGTTGTTGTTATTGTTCTTCTTCTTCTTCTTCTTCTTCTTCTTCTTCTTCTTCTTCTTCTTCTTCTTCTTCTTCTTATTATTATTATTATTACTGTTATTGTTATTATTACTGTTATTGTTATTAATCATCCTGTGTCCAGGCGTGTGGTATGAGGTCATCACCTTCGGCGCTCCAGCTGATCACCACCAGGCCTTCAAGCACGGAGGACTGAAGAAGCTGCTGAGCAAACACACAGCGCCCAGGTGTGTGTGTGTGTGTGTGTGTGCGCGTGTGTGTGTGTGTGTGTGCGTGTGTGTGTGTTTTAATCCCTGTAATCTCTGCTCTGTGTGGATTAGAGACCTCATTTGGTTGAATTATTTGGGCTGGTCACTTTAAATAAGAGGTTTCCCACAATGCACCGGGCTGTTGAACTGTTCCTCTCTGTGTCTGCAGCGTGTCGTACTCGCGGGACGAGAGCGGCAGAGCGCGGGCGCTGCTCGGCCGCGTCGCCGCGCTGCAGCCGCTGCTGTTCGGCCTCGCGGAGCAGCTGCTGGCCGTCGCTCTGCAGCGGAGCGCCGCCCGCCTGCAGGGGGCGCTGCAGGAGCTGAGGGAACAGGTAAGAGGGGGGGGGGGGGCAGGTGAGGAGGGGGCTGAGAGAACAGGTGAGGGGGGGACAGGTGAGGGGGGCGGGGCAACAACAGCACAACTACAAAGAGAGTCAACATTACCATAAAGAGACACAAAACAACGACAGAGGGACATCCATTTGTTTCCAACATTAAACCCCAACATGTTATAAATATAGATTTCAGTGTTAAACATTTTTAATGATCATTATTCTTCTACACTAAAGACGTGTTTTGGTTCTAGACTTTTATATTATTTGTGTCACGTGACAGGATGTCCTGTGACATCATCTGACTCCTCCCTCCAGACGCAGCTCTTCGTCCACGCGCTGAAAGACGAGCTGGTGAAGAGCGCGCTGCTGGAGATCCACGGCAACGGTAACAGCAACGGCAACGGCAACGGCTTGGGCTGCGACGACACGCCGACCAATCAGGACGAGCCACAGGGCGAAGAGTACGACGAGGAGGAATGGGTGTGTGTGTTCGCTTGTTCTTGTATGTGTGTGTATGTGTGGGAATGCGTGTGAGATGTCCCCTTGATTCTGATGGTGTGTGTGTGTGTGTGTGTGTGTGTGTGTGTGTGTGTGTGTGTGTGTGTGTGTGTGTGTGTGTGTGTGTGTGTGTGTGTGTGTGTGTGTGTGTGTGTGTGTAGGACCGGGCGTGGGTGAACGTTGCCATGAGCCTCAACTGCATCGTCGCTATGGTCGACCGGCTGCAGGGCCGGGAGGACCACCCACAGG
>NW_027175943.1:873670-926170 GCF_023055335.1 Clinocottus analis | reverse complement strand
GCCCGGGGGATCGGCCCCCCGGCCTCCGGGGCTCGTGGCCCCCGCGCTGTCTGGCGCCCGAAGCCCCCGGACGCCACCTGTACCCGGTGGCCTTCCTCCTGGTGTCCTCCCACCTGCTGGTGCTCTGGCTCATCCTCAGCCTGGTCATCCTACTGGCCAAATACCAGTAGAGCCCTGGGAGCCCGACCAGAACCAGAACATTTTCACGCTTTGGTTTGTTCACAAAACTAAAAGTCAGATTCTCTGAATGAGCACAACACATTTACACAACTTTGAATTATTTTCAATGATCTTTCCAGGCCTGGAAATTCCATAACTTTCCATGTTTTCCTTGACCATAAGAACCCGGCAGTTATTCCGAGGAACTTTCTCGTTGTGTTGGTTCTGGCGCCCCCTGTGGACGACAGAGGTAGTGTCTCAGAGCACCAGGGTCCCTTTAGAAAACCTCATTCTGCAGCAGCAGGTCTGACTGTCTGGTTCTGCTTCTCCTGGTGACACTGTGAAGGCACTGCTTCTGCTCACTGCCTGTGTGTGTGTGTGTGTGTGCGTCTGTGTGTGTCTGTGTGTGTGTAGGGACGGCTGCAGGATGGACAACGTGCAGAAGAATGTGGGCAGCAGGAAGTTCGCCTTCAGCGGCGTTCAGCTGCTCACGTTCCCCAAACTGTACCGAGCTCCAGACGGGAGCTTCGGATGAACGCTTGTGATTCTCTGTACAGATGTTTCTTTTCTATCAGAAGACTTGATTGTTTTATCACGTAAATTGTGCATTCTGTAAAAAAAATAAACGTTATTGTTATTTGGCCCTCTTTGCAAAGAATGAATACTTGACGAACATCAAATTAATGAAATGTTTAAACACGTTTGTTTACGATTATGTAACAAAAAGGTATCATGTCAACACACACGCTTCCTCTCCAAGAACACTTCAGTTTTAAAATGTGTAAAAGTACTTTCCACTACACTACTTTTGTTAGACACTGAGATTAATCTCCCTGGTAGTATACAAAGTATCACAAAATGGCTCCACAGTGACAAACTACAACATTATAATGTTCACACATGTATTTATTAGTGAGACCAAAACAGAATAACATAATATTTCTTAATAATACAATCGTACTTCAACTTTATTTTTAAGTACATTTTGCCGATAATACTTATACCGATTATGGAGTATTTTTTGGACTGTGGTACTTTTACTTCAGTAAATTAATAGTTGCAGTTCTTCCTCCGAGCCTCTAGGTGTCGCTGCTCGGCGCTGCGGCACATACGTCAAGTCTTACGCGTTCATAAAGGAAATAAAACGCCCTTTAAAGTAAAAGTGAAGAGTTCTCATTTGTTGGATTTAACCCATAAGCGCGTCTGAAATACGTGAGCTTTTATCGAGTAAGTTAGTACGTCGTTCAAGGATGACTCACAGTGGCTGTAATTTATCAATAAAAGGTGTTCACGATGTATAAATACTTTTACTTTATTAAACCCACAACCGGAAGTCCCGTACCCCAGTTAGCGCTGGTCGGGCCCAGTCAAAACAATACAGCTTAGCTGGCCTGCTGCGGTCAGCTGCTTCTAAACGGCCGTTAAATTAACCGTTAACGCCACAGTAACCGTTAATTCACCGCCTGGTGTTCCAACGGCTGCTTCTTATCGTCCCGGAGCTGCTGCTTCCGCGTCAAGGCTCTGTTCTAATCGTCTTGTTGTTGTGTTTTCTTGGTGACGGTTAATAATGGAGGCTGGTAAGAACGTTAAGTTACATTAAAGAAGAGAGGGCGTCGGCGGATTTTCTTCTCTTTTTCTCTTTAAAGAACCTTCCGGCCGCGCGCTGTGTTATCATAGTGGAGTAGGGCGCGCGTTCGCGGGGTTCTGACGCTGGCGTTTTTTTTCTCTTCTTCTTTTGACGCTTGCGCGCTCCCAGCGACGGTTCGCTAATGGAGACGGAGCAGAACATTACATTCAACTAAACGTCGGCGGATTTGTTTTTAAAGAACTTCCCGGGCGCGTGCTCCAGTATCATGGTGGAGTAAGGCGCGCGGTTGTGACGCTCGCGGTGTTATTGGACGCTCGCGTGGGGTTTCTTTGACGCTCGCGCGGTTCCTGCCGCTCGCTTCGTTTTGACGCTCCCCGGGCTCCGCCGCCATGGCCTCGGGCTCGCTGGTGGCGGCCTGCCGCAGCCTGGCCCTCTCCACGTGGCTGCTCTCCTTCTGCTTCGTGCACCTGCTGTGCCTGGACTTCACCGTGGCCGAGCGCGAGGAGTGGTACACCGCCTTCGTGAACATCACCTACGTGGACCCCGCCACCTCGGAGCTGCGCACCGAGAAGACGGAGTGCGGCCGCTACGGGGAGCACTCGCCGAAGCGCGACGCCAAGGGGGTCGCGGCGCTGCCGCACGACCGCCAGGCCTGCGACCCCAGCGCGCGCTTCGCGGTGCCCGCGCACGCCGCCGCCTGGGTGGCGCTGGTCGCGCAAGGAAACTGCACCTACAAGGACAAGATCCGCCACGCGGCGGCGCACAACGCGTCCGCGGTGGTGGTGTTCAACGTGGGGGCAGCGAACCCCAACGACACCATCACGATGCCCCATGCAGGTCAGTGGGACTCCATTATATATTATAACTGTCATTCTCTCTCCTGACCACAAGGGGGCGACTCCTCTGGTTGTATCGAAGTCTATGCTTCATGTGTTAAAGCTGCATTCTCTCTCCTGACCACCAGGGGGCGACTCCTCTGGTTGTATAGAAGTAAATTTGGTAAATTATGGTCATTTAGAGTCAAACGGACCATAAAGCAGGGGATGCTTTAGGGGCGGGGCTACAAAGTGATTAACAGGTCAACACCAAAGACATATACAGTGTCTCTGCTTCACTCCTCCTTCGTCCAGATATGGTCACTTCCTGTTCACTCAAAAACAAGATGGCGACGACCAATTCAGGCTTCAAAAGTCCACTTCTTGTACTCAGTCCCAAAACCCAAATATATGAACAGTTTAATTATTAAAAGACATCAGAAAAACAATGTTCTGTCATCTAACACCTTCAGCTCGACAGTTTCCTGTTTGTTTTTAGGGTTAAAATAAATAAGGCAAACTAAAAAATGTTTTGCTTGTTTAGCTGGAGGGTAAAAAACTCTTTCAAACCAAGAGAAGTGCACTGAGGAAGAAAGAGTTAAAGGTCAGGAAACATGTGACGTCAGAGTGGAGAGATATTGATCCACGAGGAGTATTTTTAGACTCATAGATTTAGTTTGTCGGGGTTGGGTTGAGTTCAGCGTCAACCACATGACCAAAGTAGTTATCTTGTGTCTTTCTAATAGTTATTGTGTGTCTTTATAATAGTTATTGTGTGTGTGTGTGTGTGTGTGTGTGTGTGTGTATTTATCTAGGAAGTCCTACTTCAGGTCTTTAGTTTGTTCTGTTGGTTAGATATTTGATGCGCTCTCTGTCTCTCTCTCTCTGTCTCTCTCTCTCTCTGTCTCTCTGTCTCCAGGTACCGGCGAGGTGGTCTCCATCATGATCCCGGAGCCCAAAGGTCGCGAGGTCGCGTCCCTGCTGGAGCGCAACGTGACCGTCACCTTGACGATCACCATCGGCACGAGGAACCTGCAGAAGTACGTGAGCCGGACGTCCGTGGTGTTCGTGTCCATCTCCTTTATCGTGCTGATGATCATCTCTCTGGCCTGGCTCGTCTTCTACTACATCCAGAGGTTCAGATACGCCAACGCCCGCGACCGCAACCAGGTGAGGCCGGTTACCCGCAATGCATCGGCCAAGTGACCCGGGGGCGTCGCCCTCAGGGGTCTGAGTCGAGCCCCGGCAGCGCTGAGCTCTTCCTCAGGAGCTCTTCCTCACTCTTCAAGTCCTCGCACGCTCGTGAAGCGATGCCAGAGCCCCGGATGTGACTGAGTGTCTACATTCTTGCTCTCTTCCTCTCTCTCTTCCTCTCAGCGTCGTCTCGGCGACGCGGCAAAGAAGGCCATCAGCAAGCTGCAGGTCCGCACCGTCAGGAAGGGCGACCAGGAGACGGAGGTCGACTTCGACAACTGTGCCGTGTGCATCGAGGGCTACAAGCCCAACGACGTGGTGCGCATCCTGCCCTGCAGGTAAGGCTGGGCTTTTATTGTGAAAGGACTGATACAGTTTGATGGATTTAACTCATAAAAAGCTTGGGCTTTTATTGTGAAAGGTAAAATATTCTTCTCTAAGTAAAGTCTAGACAACGACTTGTTTTTTCATTTTTGTTTTCTGACCTTGTGTGATCCCGAGCAGAACTAACTGTTGTTGTTGTTGTTGTTGTTGTTGTTGCCGCCGGCAGACACCTGTTCCATAAGAGCTGTGTGGACCCGTGGCTGCTGGACCACCGCACGTGTCCCATGTGCAAGATGAACATCCTCAAAGCTCTCGGCATTGCGGTGAGTCCCGCCGTTGATTTAAAAGTTGAATTAAACTTTTTGTTTGAATCATTGTTCTTTTAGAGTTATGACAAAATGACACACAACAGAAAGCACTAAGTACTTGTGTATTGATATAAAACAACAACATCCTTCAATGGCCCCCGTGTCGCCTTCCAGCTTAACGCAGACTGTCTGGACGACATGCCTCTGGACTACGACCTGGCCCTGGGTGGAGGGGGCGTGGCCGGCGGAGGGGGCGTGGCCGGAGGGGGCGGGGCCTTGGCCCTGGAGGCCGTGGTGTCGGGCGCCTCCAGCGACGGCGCGCTGAGCGAGGCCGGATCCTCCGTGGTGCTGGACCCCGGGGTGAGGAGGGTGGGGCTCCCTCAGGACTACCAGGACCAGGACACCCTGAGGGAGAGCCCCATGACCAACACCACAGACACACACGCAGGTAACACACACACACACACACACACACACACACACACACACACACACACACACACAGAGGTAACACACACAAGACATAAATGTTTTCTTCTTCTGTCATTACATTTGTTACAGCTTCTGAACTTCCTGGGTGTCAAACTGTGTTTGCTAAGTGGAGCCAGAAGTCTGGTTCTGGTTCTGGGTCTCACCTGGCTTCCCCCCCCGCCCTCCTCTCTCCTCTCCTCCAGGTGAACTGCAGCCGATGGCGAGCAGCGCCTCCGTGGCGTCCTTGGTCATCACGGTGGAAACGGGCCTCTCGGACGAGGAGGGGTCCGTGGAACTGTGTCAGCTGGGGGACAAGTCCTGAGAGGACCAGAACCAGACCAGAACCCCCTCCCCTCTCCCTCCCACCACCACCCCCACCCAACAGGCCAGAAACTCAAATCAGGTTCAGATTTTTTACAGACTTCAGTGGACCAAACCATCTGGTCTGGACCCAAGGGGGGGCTGAGACGAGCTAGGATCCGGGTCTAGACTCTGATGCACATAGTGGACTTACGTTAGCTGACGGTGTTGGTTTGGATCTGGACTCTAGGGTTTTGGCAAGGTTGGAACCAGCACCTTGACCCGGTCTGACGGTCTTACTCACAGGGGTTGAACCAGTATGTAGCTCAGTCCACCAGTCTGTTACCCATCAGGCCACTGGACCACAGAAACCTGGACTCTTGTGGACCTCTGTCGGGTTCGGACCGGGATTCAAACCAAGACTGAGACCGGGGGAACGTCGGCTGCCAAAGCAAGGTTCTAGCTGGGTTCTTGACTTCCTGCATACGTCATCCCTCTTGGACCTTTTTTTGTGGAATATTCTCTGTTTACTGGTACCGAATTGGACTCGGCGGTGGCCCAGAATCGGGGTCTGCTCACTTCCTGTCGCAGTCTGGACTCCCGGGAGGTTCATCCTTGTATGCGATGACCCACTTTTCTTTTTCTTTTTAGTGGAACGGACCCGCCAGCTGCTCTGCTTAGCTTTGTGTCTTCTTCTTCTGGTGTTTGGACTCGTGGTAGCGTATCTGAACAGCAGTGTTCTAGTTTCTCCTCCTCTTGGCCTGCCGCGTGGAACTTTCATCTTCACCTTACAGTCTTACTCGCAGTATTTGGTTCGGTTTCCGTCTCCCCGAGTTCCTTCCTGGCGACGGCGAGTCGCGTTAGCTAAACGCGACTTTACGACGCGCGACAACAGTTCACGGAAATGTTGAATGTTTATTGAAGGCGGCAACGAGAGTAAAGCCGCCGTTTGGGTTTCACCAATTCACACCGTTTTGGCATCCACCGGTGACGCTGAATGCTTTTTATTCATGTTGTACATCTTCACGGTTTTAATCTCCACGCTGTATAAAACGTCCGATGAAGATCGTTTCAACGAAGCTGACGGGACGTGTGGAATATTACTTCAACGGTCACAAAAGGAGCTCCGTGTGTTTTCTGACGGAGCGTTTGTCGGCAGCCATGTTGGGAAAAACAGACAGCCGGCCCATGTGGGACAAACCGGATTACCTTCCGGATGTCCGACCGCTGGATTGATGGATCGTAACGCGACGTAGTCGGGCATCATAATAGTGTTGTAATTTGGCAATGTCGCAATTCCGCGACCAATTATTTTTTTAGCGAAAAGGACGCTCAGACATCCGTTTTCCTCGGTGAGTCGTAGCGTTCCCTAAACGTTAAAAAGCAGCAAGCTCCGTCTCCTTAGCCTTGTTTTTCTTTCCCCTGACCACCGTGTCCACGACCCCCACGGCCTCATGCTGCCTTTAAACAAAGAAGAAAAAACACCTTTGACCTTCAACCCCGACAATCAAGACTCGACCAACGAAATTCAAACGCCACCCCAAAAGAAAACAACAAGCTGTGAAAGACAACGGAGCGCCGGCGTCCGGGGCTTCGTCCTTCTTCCCCGCTTCAGCGAGCGCGGTCCTCTCCGGTGCCGGGGCTTGTAAATACACAATGTATATTCCACGTGTTCGCCGCGGGGCGTTCAGGCGCCAAGAGAGATAAACAAAGACCGTCGTCTATTTTGATACCAGAGGAGACGTTTTTATTTTTGTAAACGAAGACCGACCCCCCCCCCCCCCATCCTCCCCTCATTCACGACCCTCGATGGGATCGAGCATCCGGGCAGATTTAAGTGTTGATTGTTTGTGTACTTGTACACGCAAACGGGTACGCAAAGGACTTTTTAAACTATCGGAAGATTAAACGTCCGAGAACATGTTCAAAAGTCAGTGAAAACTGGCCTCCGAAATAATAAAACCCATCACACGGCATCGTGGGATTTGTAGTTCAACTGTAAGTGTGAATTATTACCTGGAAATGTAATCAAGTTTCTTTTTTTGTGTATGTGTTTCGTAGAATTCAAACGGTACCAACATTTCAAAAACAGACGACTTCGTCTTGCTCCTCGAGACCAGAACAACTTTTTAAAAACGTCGTCTTGTTACTTTGTGAGCGACGGAGTATTAAACAAACACTAGTGCACCGAAAAACACACACAGATGGTGGACGTGTGCAAAAAAGACATTTAAAGTCACTTCCGTTGTGCTGTGCGCTTTGTTTTCAAGGCCTTTAAACCCAGAATGTTCATTCTCACAATTGCACATTTTGTTTTATTCTCTTACTTTTGTTATTTTGTATTTTTACGTGACTGAAAATCTGCTGCCACCCGAAGTGAAGTTGAAGTCGTTGCTCTGGTTCTTCCAGTCCAGGCCGAGGCTGCGGTGGCACGTCGGTCCTCTAAACACTGAAACGTGTTGAAAATGTTCCATATACTTGAAAGTTTCGCCTGATTTAAAAAAAAAAAAAAAAAGTAGAAAAACGGGTCTACTTTTCAAATAAATGGACTTCTAGAATCCAGAAATAATATTTTTGCCACAAAGCCAATGTGTTGGCAGGCCCTCTTGTCGCTGCCAGTAATGACGTCTGATTGGCTCCTGGACGCTGTGTTGTGATTGGTTGCTCGGCCTCTTTTTGTTGATGCACTTTAATTCTGTTACTCTGGAAGGTTCTGGAAAAGTCTCTTTTCCTTTTTCCTCTCTCTCCTCAAGTGTGCTTTAAGTTTTCTTTGATGCCATCTTGTTGTCTTTCCTTCGTTCTCTTCTTTTAAAAACCCGTCTTTCCTAGAGAGTTCTACGTTTTTTGGGAAGGAAAGTGCGGGATTGTTTACTGAGATTGTTTTGAGAATTGTGAGTTGGAGTTAAAAAAAAGAAAAATCTGGAAAACTGTCCAGATGAATCTTCTCCGTTTGTGGACCAACTGCCATATTGTTTTGCCATAAATTGTAATCTGTGTTGTAGTTTCTGGCTTTCTCTCCCGAAAGTAGGCGAGTCACGTAATCCCACTGGGATTTATACTTTTATTTTTTTATCCTCAAAATTTCCGACAACGGTGTTGAAAGCGTAACCTGAATAATTATCTTTTCTTTTAGAACTGGACAAACCTTTCCGCTCCCTCCAGAGAGACGGGGAAGTTGAGACGATGCGTTTGTGGTCGTGTGTGTTTCTACAATATTAATTGTTTTACGAGAGCGTCCGTTTGTGTGTTTACTGTGCACGCAAACAAACACACACACACACACACACCTACGTACACGCGTGTAAATACGAGGCGGCGTGACGCCATGTTGTTGTTTCTGTGTTCCAGTTGTTGCACGTCTTCTGATTCGGGACTGAATTTCAATAAAATTTCAATTCAAAGGTTTTGTTTTATTCTTTATTCACATGTAAAACACATTTCATGGTAAAACTTGATAAATAAAGACTATATATAATAATTATAAAATGAAGACTATAAACAAACCAGTTCAATCACAGTGAAACTCTGATGAAGGCTAATTCATGTTAGCTACAAATAATGGAAGCAAATGCACGTTAGCTAGAAAATAATGAAAGCTAATTCACGTTAGCTCAAACAATGGAAGGGATTTCACGTTAGCTAGAAAAATGTACTTTTTGTGTTTTGGTACTTCTTGGAGCTGCTTTTTTTTTATTTGACGGTCTGAGAAAGAAACCTGAGAGACAAAGTGTTTGAAGAGTCAAAAGCTGCAGTATTTGATCACAACAAAACATACATTATATGTATTTATATGAAATAAAAGTACATTTTCCTGATGAGTCTATTGTACTTTACATGTTTTCAATGTTGGACTTTTACTTGTAATTACCTGCAGGCTTCATTGTGTGACCGAGTTGGAGCTGGAAAACAGAAGGAATCAGTTTCAGGATGAAGCGGAGCTCTCTGGGCTCAACAATAAATATTTCTGTTCCAGGTACTTTCACCGGTTATCAGAGTATTTTTACCTCCTGGTTTCTCTTCTGGCTTCAGCAAACTTGTGTCTCAGCAGGAAGGAGGCCACGGCGTCGGCAACCTGAAGGTTCATGAGGTCACAGATGAGTATCACACCAATACAAGTAGACAATACAAGTATCACAACAATACAAGTAGACAATACAAGTATCACAACAATACAATAATCACTGATCGTGATTATTGTATTCTGCAAAATAAAGTTACATACACAATGTAGTGGAGGAAAAAGTACTTTTCCCTCTGAATTTGTAGGGAAGTAGAATTATAAAGAAACATTAAATCTTAACACTTATATATATAAATACCTCATAATGGTATTAAAGTACAACACTCGAGTGCTTGCTCACATTGCAACTCTGAAACGTGAGTTTTCTTACTTTTTCTGGTTTGTTTTCTTGCACTGCATGTCCAGAGGGGGGCAGCACCTGCATCATGAATCTACCTGGAGACCAACGGGGAGACGGGTAAACACACACACACACAGTCTGTCTCACACACACAGTCTGTCTCACACACACACAGTCTGTCTCACACACACCTCTCTGATGCTATTTTATCACACACACTTCATGGCTGTCACTTCCAGCGTGGTTGTTGACTGACAGAAGCAGCTGACTCTGGAGAGGATCTGCCGCCTCAAGGTGTGTGTCCGTGTGTGTGTGTATGTGCGTGTATTTGTCCGCGTGTGTGTGACGGTTCTGCAGCAGTGAAGACTCCCTTCACCTTTTCCCTCACAGTTAGTGTGGAAACACTGCGTGAAGAGAATGTCAAGTATTCCCAGCATCCCTCAGTTTCTCTCCATGGGGCCGTTTGTCTCTGAGACTACATTTCCCATCAGCCCCGGCAACTTCCGCCTCGTTCCGCCTCCTTTATGAATAGGCCCAGAACATTGGAGGCGGTACTTTAATATCTTCTGAGAGTTTTGAGGACGAAGTATTCGGATCCTTCAGTAAAAGTACTACTACCACATTGTGAAAACACTCCAGTACACGTTCTGTCCTCTAAACTACTTCAGAACCAAAGGCAGGAAGTAGAACGTGAGCGTCTCACCTTGCATCTGTGCGATAGTCAGATCTCTGTCAAGCCGGTCGATTCCTGGAAACAGAAGCAGCTTCCTGCTTGTTATTCATATTAAAGTTGTGTTTTACTTCGGCTAATACACAAAAAAAGGAAGTACTTTTGATTTGCAGAGGTTTTTTGTCAGTACTCACTCACCGGCCAGCAGCAGAAGTTTGGGCAGGTTGCAAGACAGGAAGAGGTTGGAGGTTCCTCTAAACCAGCCGTCCCAGTACTTCTCTGACTTGGACAGATCGATACGCCACAAGTACACACTCTGAACACACAGGTATACAACGTGGTTAGTACTGGTTAGTACTCTTCAAGACAATACAGCCGGCAGACAGAAAACATGGAGGCATTGACGAACATCTGAGGGCTTTAATCTGATTAAATTAAGTGACGCCAACCGCCTGTTTCCTGCCGTCGAGTAGTATTTTACTACCAAACAAAGTAGTACACGTATGGTACACATTGTACTTTAGTTTGTGTTTTATACCTCAAAGTTTTCCTACCTGGCCTTTGTTGAGGTTTTCCTCCATGGCGACGATTTCTTTGTCGCATTTCTGATGGTCAGACTCTTCGTTGCGATCGACGGCCTCTTCCTCTTCTTCCTCCTTCACCTCCTCCATCACCACTTTCAACTCCTCCTTCACCACCTCCTCCACCACCTTCACCACCTCCTCCACCAGCTTCACCTCCTCCTTCACCTCCTCCACGACCTTCACCTCCTCCTTCACCTCCTCCACCTCACATCTTAACAGACAGGAAGTGAGAAGGGAGAGAGAAGGTGATTATCAAAAATGTGTCGATCACTTCTGGTGCAAGTGAAGATGGAGATCGTGTAACAACCATTAAAAGCCCTTTAGTGTACAGAATCTCTTCATTTCCAAACCTTTGCAGGATGCTGGAGGACAAAATGACCCTTTAGGATAAGTAATCCAGAACGAAAAGGAGTCGAAAATAGCACCATTATTTTGAATTTATCAGATTAAGATGATTGTAATGTACTTTATGCTTATACTTATAGTAAAACCACCCTTATTTTGGTTCTCTTGCTGGTCCATAATTTGGATTTTTATTATTGTAAAATCAGAGCCCGCCTACCTTTTGATCTGACCAACCATTGAAACTTTGGCCGATTCCAGGTTTGTGATTTGCCCGCTGGTGATGCTGAGAGGAGGAAAACAGACTCAAGTTAGTTCCACTCTGTTTCATGTGTTAAAGCTGCATTCTCTCTCCTGACCACCAGGGGGCGACTCCTCTGGTTGTATAGAAGTCTACGCCTCATGTGTTACGGCTGCATTCTCTCTCCTGACCACCAGGGGGCGACTCCTGTCTCTTTGGGTCTCAGACGCTCACCTCCACTCGATGGCGTGGGCCATGGACTTGAAGGACTTGGGTCTCGCCCTCAGGAAGTTCTGTATGCCGTGGAGGGCCTCGGTCGCACTGCCTGCAGCCAGAAACCAGGACCGGTGAGCCATATTTATTAATATATTTATAGATATACATACACATACGTATTAAAGTGCCGAACTCTTTACCCTCTACGACGTCTATCGCCACCAGCCCCACGGTGGTCGGTAGCACCATGTTGCTGGCCGCGTGCACGGCGATCGCCCCGCCGACGCCGTGGCCAATCAGGACAATTGGGGGAGGAGTCTCACCGTAGCAGGCTCCAATCACATTGGCTACATCGCTGGAGCAAAAACAGTGGTGGTTGATTGGAGGTGAGTGAATGAGTGGTGTTGTGTGTCGTGTGTTGTGTGTCGAGTGTTGTGTGTCGAGTGCGTTACCTCGACATGGTGGGCGTCGAGAAGTCGTCTGGTTTCTGGACCAGTGTGTCACCTGATTAGAGATTTCATTGGAAAAAATCTTGATAATGAAATTATCCACATTTCATATGAGGGTTATAGAGCATTTCATATGGGGTTATAGAGCATTTCATATGGGGTTCTAGAGCATTTCATATGAGGGTTATAGAGCATTTCATATGAGGGTTATAGAGCATTTCATATGAGGGTTATAGAGCATTTCATATGAGGGTTATAGAGCATTTCATATGAGGGTTATAGAGCATTTCATATGGGGTTCTAGAGTTAGAGTAAGACGTTAGACCAGTAACAGTAGGTATTGATCCAGTAACAGCAGTTACTGATCCAGTAACAGCAGTTACTGATCCAGTAACAGTAGGTATTGATCCAGTAACAGTAGTTATTGATCCAGTAACAGCAGTTACTGATCCAGTAACAGCAGTTACTGATCCAGTAACAGTAGTTATTGATCCAGTAACAGTAGTTATTGATCCAGTAACAGCAGTTACTGATCCAGTAACAGTAGTTATTGATCCAGTAACAGTAGTTATTGATCCTTCCTCACCGTGACCCCGGAGGTCCATGGCGAGAACCCTGCAGCTCACTCTGCTGGTGATCTCCGTCTGAAACACGAGACACTCCGCTCTCATACTCAGTTTGCCACCTCCTCCTCCTCCGCCGGCCGAGCGCTCGGTTACTCACGGTGAAGACGGCCCAGGACAGCGCCGAGTGGCCTCCCCCGTGCAGCAGCACCAGCAGCGGCCCGGCGGCGCCCGCCCTGTAGACCCGGTACACGTCCCCGTGGTCCGGCCCCACGCTCACGTCCTCCATGCGGTCGAAATACTGCCGCCACGACACCGGGGAGTAGTCCGGCTTACCGCCGAGCTCCCTGTCGGACAGGACACTGATTATATATAAAGTCACAAAGAGATTTAAACAGAGTTTCCTGTTTCAAAGTGTTCCACAATAAAAGCAGAGCTGGAACTCATCTCAGTGTAAACCTCTTCCATCAGAGACCAACTCCGTATTTACAGTTTAACAAATTAAACTAATTCAAAATCCACTTTCTGGTTTCACTAGGATGACACAAAAAAAAATAAAAAAAAATAAAGTTATTCCAGAGTTTCTTGGAGGTGACTTACTGCTCGGTATCGACGCTCTCCTCCGACATGGCTGTGTGTGTGTTATTGAGCAGCTTCTTTTTCTTAAAAAGCGTCTTCCTGTCCGCCGTGCCGGACGTCCATCGACCGAACAAGAACAGCGACTGAGAGCGGGGCGAGAACCGACGACTATAAGACGCGTCCAGAGTCAGCTGCTGTTGTCAGGCTGTCGCTGCGTCCTATTGGCCGAGACCGCCGGGGCTGTGGAAACCTTCATTTATCATTTTATATTCATCATTTAAAGATTAGACCCAAAAAATATCCAAGATTTCCTTATAATTCATTAACAATTTATCCAAAATTTAGATGTTTCCTTTTAATGTGGATCGGTTTGGTGAACTTTTTCTCACTTCTTTACACAAAACAGAAAAGCACACACGGCTCTAATAAATTCACTTTGAATTAAAACAAACCTTTGGTTTATAGTATTTTATATTGTAAAAAGAAATTTCAGATGGTTAAATACAACCTACGGTATTATTAATGAAAATAATATAATATCATCATTTAAAATATCTATATATTGAATAATATAATATTGAATAATATAATATTTAATATCCATTAAAATAAATAAAAGAAAATACTATTATTAATTCAAATACCTATGATATAATTGTTTAAAATAACTAACAGTTTTGTTCTCAGCTGAAATAACCAGGATGACTTCTCTTCTCCTTCGCTGAAGTTTCATTGAAATCATTCAGTGTCGTTGAAGAGAACGACCGAAGGCATAAAAACAAGAGGAGAGAAAACATGATGATGATGATGATGATGATGATGATGATGATCTCCTCCTCCTCTCCCTCTTATTTATTCATAAATGCGTCCTCTGTTCAAGCAGCGAGGAGGAGAGCGAGGGAGCGAAGACGATGGACTGAATGGGTATGTAGAGAGTTTAAATATCTATAATACTACTGTTTAAATATCCATAATACTACTGTTTGAATATCCATAATACTACTGTTTAAATATCCATAATACTACTGTTTAAATATCCATAATACTACTGTTTAAATATCCATAATACTACTGTTTAAATATCCATAATACTACTGTTTGAATATCCATAATACTAATGTTTGAATATCGATAATACTACTGTTTAAATATCAATAATACTACTGTTTGAATATCCATAATACTACTGTTTAAATATCTACATTATTACTGTTTAAATATCTATCATACTACTGTTTGAATTTCTATAATACTACTGTTTAAATATCTTTATGATACTACTGTTTAAATTTCAATCATCTTACTGTTTGAATATCTATAATACATATGTAATACTACTGTTTAAATATCTATATTATTACTGTTTCAATATCTAAAATACAACTGATAAAATATCTATATTGTTAATGATGTTAATATTACTAATTATAATGTCTATAATAGTGACGTAGTGTAAATATATTTGACTACTGATTAAAATTGCACAGTTGTTTGAAAGTAAAATACTTATTTGAGGAACTTGCACTTGAGTGTTTCCATTTTATGTTAATAATGTATGTATTCTGTATATTCCCAGTAGTATATACCTATTAAATATACAAAAATAATACAATATTTAACATTGACTTGTTTTGATTCTCTGTTTCTCCATCGGACCAATCAGGTGCTGACATTCGATCGCCAAATTCTTCTCCCAATATTCAAACACAAAAAAAAGACGATGGAAACATCTCCAAATATTTCTAAACGCAGGAATGTTGTCGTCCAACCAGAAGGCCCAATTCCAGAGGAGGCGGAGCTTGCAAATGATCTTGGCAATGCGGATCCCAATGCCAACTGGGGGGTGGAGCCTAACTTCAACCTCAACCTCACTCTCACCGCGCCGAGCAACCCCCGCCCGGCCGCGGACACCTCAAAGCCACATGGCGCCAAGAACAAGGATGATGGGAATAAAGGAGGCGGGGCGAAGGGAGCGAGCGTCCCCACGACCCCCGTGACGTCGCCGGGCGAAAGCAACGATCCGTGGCGCCTAAAAAGCAAAATACCAACCGTTTCTCTCTCGCCAACGACCGAGGCGCCGGTGAACAGCCGAGGCGAGCAGTGGCTGAAATCCCCAAGCCCCAAACTTACTTCTACGCTCGGCACCAAGACGCACGGCAACGCAACGGCGAGTCCAAAGCCCCGCCGGGTGGAACAGACGACCGCCGCCGGCCCCGGAGTCAAACCACAAGTTCAGGAACCAGCAGGCGTCTCAAACCCCAAACCACACGGCGCGCCGACACCTGGACCGACAACAAAGACTACAAACAAAATGGCAGTCTGCCCAAAAGTTCCAACACACAGAAAAGACGTTGGCCTCGACACAGAGTCACCCAAAACTCTACATCTTCCCGTAAGCCTGAACGTCCACAACCCGAAAGGCGACGCAAGGGTTATCAGTCCAAAACTTGCCAATCGAACTTCAACAACGTCAACCAAAACCCCGAAACAAGACCCAGGCAGCACCAGGCAGGACTCGAGAACTCCCAGTTCTGACACTGCACCGAAATCGCCAAACCAGAGGGCTGAAGCGGCGCTGCTCAGCGCCAAGACCCCGCGAACAAGTTCTCTGAGCCCCAAACCGTCCACGCAGAGGACTGCTTCGGCGACCAGAACCCGCAACGCGTCGGGGTCCAAGGAAAAGCTCAACAGTAAAGATTCAAGTGCTGCCTCTGGATCCAAAACCAGTTCCAAATCCAGTTCAAGTTCCAAAGCTGTGGACAGTCTGGATTCTAAAAATGGCTCCGCTTTCAAAGTCGGGTCCAACTCTAAAACACCAATGGGGTCCAAAGACAGTCTGGATTCTAAAGGCGGTTCTGGTTCCAAAACCAGTTGGGGATCAAAGGACAGCTTAGACTCTAAAACTGGATCCAATTCCAAAGCCGGTTGCAATTGGAAGTCCGGTTTGGGTTCAGGAGATAGCCTTGATTCTAAAACCGACAATGAAATAAAACCAAGTAAATCCAGTCCAGATTTTAAGACTGTTGTGGGTTCTAAATCTGGCATGGGGTCAAAAGACAACCTGGATCCTAAAACTCAGAGTCCATTGGACTCTAAATACAGTTTGAGTCTCAAACCGCCTTCTGAGTTGAATCTCGGCTCTAATTCGGGTTTTCTTTCCAGTTCTAAACCTTCTCTGCTGGATTCTGGCTCTAACAAGGACATTGTTGGATCTGTTTCACCATCGTCACCTAGAACTGGTCTATCGGGGTCCAAAGTCAACCACCTCAAGGCTGCCGGCTCCAGTGCTAAACTCAGTCCAGAGCCTAAAGGCTCAGATTCTACTAAGCCTGGACCAATTCGGTCAAACTCAAAGTCGGCTCTGGCAAATTCGTCTCCCTCTTTGACGCTCTCTCATAGACCAGGTCCAGCAGGTAGGAGTCCCGGGTCTGGTACTGGCAAACCTCTTGGTTCAAGTCCGGCAGGACCACATAGAGAGGTGGCAAGGAGTCCTAGTTCTGCTCCAGGTAATTTACATGCATTACATTTTCCTTTTTAAGAAATAAGAAACTTTGGAATATATTTGTAAAAATTCTGTTTTCTGGGCCTAGGTATGACCTCAGGCCTGCCGGCTGCTCTGGCCGGCTCCAGCCCCAAAACCAGAACCACCGTCGCAGTGACGATGACAAGCACAGCATCCGTTGCTGCGGATACGAACACCAGCGGGACATCCCATAATACCAGTCCAACTCGCCATCTCGCCTGCGACCCTACCGCCGAGACGCTGGCGAAGACGGCTGTCGCCGACGAGAAAGAGGAGCGCCCGAGGCCGCCGGAGACCCAAGTGATAGCCGTGCGAGGGCTGGCGATATGCCAGGGGCGCGAGCGAGGGGCAGACGTGACCGACAACGCGAGGCAGTTGCCGGGAGACAAGAGGATACCACGGGCCTCGCAGGGCATACCGAGTCACCTGGGAAACGCAAATGCCACTGCCAAGGGCGAGCAAGAAGAGAAGAAGAAGAAAGGCGGCGGAGGGTGTTCTTCTTCTTCTCTCCCTCTAAGCTCAAAGACGGTGAGGGAGACGGCGACCATGACCGACGCCGCCGTGAGTCCTCTTCTTCTTCGCCAGCGGAAGGAATGGAGAGAGGTCGGCGTCCAGGTGGAATCGGAGGCGGTCGAAGGCTTGGCGGTCGAAGGCTCAGCGGTCGAAGGCTCGGCTTCCTTCCGCTCCCCGATTGGCTCCCCAGTCTGTCAGTTGGCCACCTCACCACCGCCATTCCAGCACGTCTGCAAGATAGACATCGAGCTGTGCCGGGAGTCGTCGCCAACGGAGGGTGGAGCCGATTCCCGGCAGAGTCCTGGTTTCATGCCCGGGACGCGTCCAACGACGCACGGCATCCTGCGGAGCCCCGCCCCCACGCCAGAGCCCCGACTTGGACCGAACCGGGACGCCGGTGCGGAAACCATCTGGGAGGAAGAGGAAGGAGAAAAGGGGGCGCGGCCGCAGGAGGTGGCATGGGACCTGCAGGGGAGGACGTGGGAGGTGTACGGCGCCGCGGTGGACCTGGAATGCCTCGGCACGGCAATCCAATCCCACCTGGAGTCAAAGATTCGGGAGCAGAAGAAGCACATCCGGACACTGAGGATGTCCATCTGCTCCGCTGGCAGCCCCGGAGAGCAGAGGATGATGAAGAAGAAGAGGAAGGAGAAGAGGAAGGGAGGCATTCTGGCATGCTGCGGGAGGTCGCCCGCCGTGGCGGACTGAGTCCAAAAACATCCTTCGTACGCCAGACTTTTAAAACACAAGTGTTCACAATTAACGGTTTACAGCACTTACCTCTTCACATGTGCGTGTATTAATACATTGATTGCTTCAAAGAGAGTAGTAATGCAACAATTTTGTACACACAGAACATTCAGCGCTATGTAGCAGGGGTTACAATTAATAACCTAGATGTACTTGTTCTGAAAAGAAAAGGTTTCTGACGAGGAGCCGAGCGGACAGCGTTTCCTCACGGCTGTAAATATTTCATCCACTTCCCTTCTTTTAACAGAACGCCGCACAAAACCACTCAAGTGTGTGTGTGTGTGTGTGTGTGTGTGTGTGTGTGTGTGTGTGTGTGTGTGTGTGTGTGTGCGCGCGTGTGTGTGTGTGTGTAAAGAGAAAGTGTTAAATTGTTGTTTGAAAATTCCACTAATGGGAAGTACTTACTAGTCTTTTCCTTTCCAATCTTACCTTTCCTACCTTTCCTTTCCATACAAGTTATTTCCTTAACTTTCCTCCCTTCCTTTCCTTTCCACTCTCTCTTTACCTTTCCTATCTTTCCTCCCTTGCTTTCCTACCTTTCCCTTCCTTTCAAGTCTTTACATACCCTTCCTATCTTTCCTCCCTTTTGTTTCTAGTCTTTCCTTTCCCTTCCAAACAAATCTTTTCCTTAACTTTCCTCCCTTTCTTTCCTACTTTTTCCGTTCCTGACAAGTCTTTCCTTTTCCCTACCTTTCCTATCTATACCCTGTATTTTCCCCTCCTGTCCTCTTCTCTTCACTTCCTTTCCTTTGCTCTTGGGTCACTTCACACTTGAGTCAGGAGACATTTATTAATGCAGGAGCAGGAATTGGCTGACGAGGCGACTCCAAGGCCTTGTTCCCTCGTTGAGCATCAACCTAAACGTCGTATTTTAAACACTCGTTTCTTTGTCTGCTCTGTCGGCACATTCGAGGCCCTGCTGGGAGTTCACGTCCCTAAAACCAGTACGGCCAGTTAACTTTCTCCTCGTCTCACTTTCTCTCCACCGCGGTGGAGTCATGTTGTTGTTGATGGAGCGCCGGGTTGCTTCTCTGAATTATTCAGAAACATTAAAGTCACGCTCATGTTAACAACAGAGTCTCTCCGCCATGTTTTATTCAGTCTGCGCCGCAGACACACACACTCCAGTACGAGTTGGTTTATCTCTTAAATACATGAGCAAAGGCCTGAATACAAATAAACCTCACCGTGGAATTAAACCACTTTAATCAATAATAACATATGATAATGTATGAGTTGATTATATTTTGTCCTATTAAAATATATGTAAATATTAAGTGTAGGTTCAAATTGAAAATACATGAAGTTACCACAAGGAACTTTTATTTTGTGTTGTTTCTGTCGCCCCCTGTGGCCTGACGTGGTAGTGTCTCTGAGCGCCAGGGTCCCTTTGGAAAACCTCTCATTGGAGGACCAGGACGACACTGAGACTGTTCAGAAGGTACAATTCCTCTCAGTCACTTTTAATACTATTATTTTTTTTAGATTAAATGTCTTCAGAAGCATTGAAGTTAACCGAAGACTTCCAGCAAGACAAACTAATATAATTAACATTATTCTCAGGAAAAGCAAAATATCTTCACGTTTTTGAAGCTGAAAACGTAACATATTAATACATGAAAAACGACTTAAACTAATCAAAAAAGTTGAAAATATTTTTTTAAGTATATTGACTAATTATTTAATTTCATATGTTTTGCCTCTCAATGAAACTAAATAAATATATGTATAAATATTTATGAAAAGTACTACTCTGTATATTTATACTTTACTCCAGATTATTTTCTGAGCTCTCCTTTCATTCACACCCTCTTCCCCGTGTTCG
This sequence comes from Clinocottus analis, assembly GCF_023055335.1. Lineage (NCBI taxonomy): Eukaryota > Metazoa > Chordata > Actinopteri > Perciformes > Cottidae > Clinocottus > Clinocottus analis. The sequence goes on along the minus strand of NW_027175943.1, from coordinate 906,395 downwards.
GCGGTGACGTCACGGCTGTGCTCGCATTCTGATTGGACGGCTGCTGCTCGGTTTCATGCCCTGGAGCCCCGCCCCCCTCCGTCCCAGCTGCCGCAGCGCGAGGGGAGACTTGACGTCTCGTGGCAGCTGCTGGAGCCAAAGGACACCTGTTGCCACGGAAACGGGACCGGCGGGAAAAAAAATCACCATTAAAAGAAAAAGAGAAGGTGAGTTTTTATAGCCGCCATTTTTTATTTGATTTCCTGTTAAACAGCAAAGTTTTTAAACTCATTTTGGCTTGAGAGTTAGTTTTAAAGTGATGTTTTTTTCTTGTGTCTATTTAACTTTTAGAATAATATAAGAAAAGATGTTTATTTTTAATATAATAGGTTAATATATTGTATAATATAAATGCAATATGTATTATAATATATATGCACTAGTTTTTAATATATTTATGCAATATATTTTATAATATATATGCAATATTTTTATAATACATTTAATATGCATTATGTTTATTATTTATATATGCAATATATTTCATAATGTATATGCAATTCATTTTAAGAGAGAGAGAGATCCAATATATTCTTCTGCAGCTTGTCTCAGTGCAGAATTAATTTGTGGTTTTAGTTCCAACTGTTACTTGAATTAAAATATGTAAGATAATTTCAATAAACAATAAATGCTTCATACAGAACATATATGTACACACAAAAAAAAGATAGCGGGTGGTTTATTGTGAAGTGTGTGTGTGTGTGTATGTGTGTGTAACCCTTCTCCTTCATGTGCATTGATGTTGTTTTGTCAACAACAAGGAGTCACATGGTGCGTACAAAGTGTTCTGGTTGTAAAGGTTAAACCTCTGACGTGGGCTTCTTGGCTGATGAGTGACTTTATACTCAGATATATAAATATTTATATATTTAAAGCACTGGGTGATACGTCCTGTTGTAGTAGTATTGATTACCAACGGAGTTTTATTTACTCTTCACGGCGTGGAAAAGAGAGTAAAGGTGAAGATAACTCACTCAAGTATCATTTTGAGGTACTTTTACTTTACCTTTCTGCCACTTTTAAGTTCTACTCTACTACATCTGAGGGAAATATACTTTTACTTTAAAGGATCATCTTGCACCTCTCAATTTTGTGTTTCTTTTTTAAAGCAGATTGTGCTTTTCTTTTGTCCACCTAATTGTACCCATCCTACAAAATAAAAGCTCCAGAAAGCTGATAAGCAGTGCACATTTAACCAGTGGAGGACTTTAACGTGTCGGTTACGTGTAAATCTATTTATATATAATCTCATGATGGACTGCTGGAAACCTGAACCCTGGAGCTTCTGCTGCACACTGACCCACCATCACGTACTTCTACTCCAGTCAGGTTGTCAATGCAGGAGAGCTGTTTTACTTGCAGGTATTAGTACTTTTACCGACACTGAGTACTTCTTCCACCACTTCCATCCTCGTAGATCAAATATATCTTTTGCTTTCGGACACAGCGAGTAACTTTGTGTTGTGTTCCAGGTGTTCCTCCTCACCTGTTCCAGCATGTCCTCTCCGGTTCTGCTCCGCCTGCTGCGCTGTGGACGCTCCACCTCCACCCGGCTCGCCCTGCTCGCCCAGAGAGAAACCTCCACGGCTCAAGTACTGACACACTTCTACCAGTACTTCCAAAAAAATATGCTAAACTTGTTTATTTCATGTAAAAAAAAAGTTGTATTTTTTTGTCTTTCGGTGTGGAACAACATTCCTTTATGGAGACATTAATATGTCTCTTGCAACTTCTAGAAACATGTATAATACCATGCAGCGTATACTACTAATCTATCCAGAAGTACACAAAGTATAGAGTAGGGAGAGGTACAGGAAGTCCTTCCTTCCTGCTGCTGTCAGGCTGCGTAACGAGCTGAGCTCACTGAACACTTACAACACTTTAATCACATTCATCTGCGGCAATGTAAGAACATTCAAATACTTTTGTGTATACTTTCATTGTATTCCATCCGTATATGTAATATTGCTATTGTTGATATACTTAGAGTACAATCAGGACTTTTACTTATAATGTAACGTTTTTTAGAGGTACTTCTCTGTGAGTATTACTTCCTACTCTCTCGCCTCATGAACCCAGAAGGAAAATAAACTTCCTCTCGTGTTTCAGTCCTGACTTTAACAGAATTGATGAGCTAACTGTCTGATTGGTCGACCCCTGCAGGTGGGCGGGGCTTCGTTCGGGGGCTCGGGCCTGCGGCGCTCCAGCAGGTCGGCTCGATGCCCCGCCCACCCGGTCACATGGGACTCGTTCGGGATCTGGGACGACCGGATAGAGGAACCGGTGCTGCTGCCCTCCAGCGTAGGATACGGAAACCCCGTTCTTCAGGTGGATGAATGGATGAACAGAGGGATGAGTGGATGAACAGATGGAGACGATGATGGATTGAAGGGTGAACAAATGAGTAAATGGATAAAATAATAGATACATTAATGGATTAAATGATGAATGAATGGATGAATCAAAATTTGGTCTAAATTGTTGAAGAAATGAATGGATGAATAGACAAATGGGTGGATGATTAGTTGGATGGATGAATGAATTGGTGAATAAATAGATTGATGGTGGATGATGAATGAATGCATTATTGAATAAATAAATGAATGGATGAATTGGTGAATAAATAGTTGAATGAATGAATTGGTGAATAAATAATAGTTGGATGATGAATTGATGAATAAATAGTTGGATGGATGAATTAGTAGATAGTTGAATGGATGAATAAACGAGTGGAAAACTTCTTGAATGAGCGGATGAAAAGTTGGATGAATGGATGATGGATGTATTTTATGTGTGAATGAGTAGATGGCCGGTGGGTGACGTGGTGAATTCACCCCTCAGGCCGGTCTGTCGCGGGTCGGCGCCGCCTCCGTTCTGGGCCTCAGGAAGCAGAACGAGGACCGCCTCCGCGTGGCCCGTATCCATGACAACCTGCTGTACTTCGCCGTGTTCGACGGCCACGGCGGCCCGCACGCCGCCGACTACTGCGCCACCTTCATGGAGAAGTTCATCCGGTGAGGACAGGTGACGCGACAACAACACAACAAACGGCTGTTGTTAAAACGTTGTTGTTGTTGTTGTTTGTGAGCAGAGACGCTCTGGAGGACGAGGACGACCTGGAGAAAGTCCTGAAGAAAGCTTTTCTAGACGTGGACAAGGCGCTGAACGCACACCTGAAGTACTTCAACAACGGTGAGGCACTCGCACGACAACGCAACACGACAGGGCAACACAATGTTACACAACAACGTTATACAACAACGTAACACAACAACGTAACAACAATGTTTCACAACAATGTTACACAACAACGTAGCACAACAACGTAACAACAATGTAACACAACAATGTTACACAACAACGTAGCACAACAATGTAACACAACCACATAACACAACAACGTAACACAACAACATAACACAACAATGTTACACAACAACGTAACACAACAACGCAACACAACAATGTTACACAACAACGTAACACAACAATGTTTCACAACAACGTAACACAACAACGTAACACAACAAAGCACCATACGAAAGCAACTGGTCAGCGTAAAAGCGCAGCAATGTAAAGACATAACTGCAAAAACGTAACAACGTCATACGACAACTTAATGCAACAATGTAACGCAACAACATATTTGCAATGACGCGCCACGACAAAGCGACGCACAACGCTACAACGCAAGACTACAACAACACCACAACGCTACAACGCAACGCTACATTGATGCAACCCAAGGCTGCGACACTAAGTGCTACGTCCTCATCAGGCGGCCATCTTCCTCCGCAGCCTCCGTCCTGACAGCCGGCACCACGGCGACGGTTGCCGTGCTGCGTGGCGGCGTGGAGCTGGTGGTCGGCAGCGCCGGAGACAGCCGAGCGCTGCTGAGCAGGACGGGACGAGCCGAGCAGCTCACCAGAGACCACACAGCGGAGCGCCGGGACGAGAGGCTCAGGTACCGCTGTACTGCTGGTACTAGTGGTACTAGTACTACTAGTAGTACCACCAATGAATCATCCCACGAAATGAGGACAACTAGTTTGAGAATATCATAAATATAATAAAAACATTTATAAAAGAATCAGATGTACTTGAGGAGAATGAGGAAGTGAAGCTCAAGTACTAAACATGTGTACTTCAGCACAAGTACTTAGTAAATGTACTGTGTGTGTGTGTGTGTGTGTCTGTGTGTGTGTGTGTGTGTGTGTGTGTGTGTGTGTGTGTGTGTGTGTGTGTGTTCAGGATCCAGAGGCTCGGCGGCTTCGTGACGTGGAACGGCGTCGGCGAGGCCAACGTGAACGGGCGGCTCGCCATGACGCGCAGCATCGGAGACTTCCACCTGAAGGACAGCGGCGTCATCGCAGAGCCGGACACGCGGCGCCTCACCGTGAGTCCTGTGTGTGTGTGTGTGTGTGTGTGTGTGTGTGTGTGTGTGTGTGTGTGTGTGTGTGTGTTCATGACGTGACGTCCCGGTCTCTGCAGGTCCAGCACGCTAGCGACTCCTTCCTGGCTCTGACCACCGACGGCATCAACTTCCTGCTGAGCGACCAGGAGATCTGTGATGTCATCAACCAGTGCCAGGACCCCACGGAGGCCGCTGACGTCATCGCTCAGCAGGTATGTATAAATAGTTGAAGAAGGAGAAGTTGACTTTTTATTTAAACGCTGATGTTGATTATCTGAGAGGTCTTTGGTGCTTTTATTTTGAAGGAATTCCTCTTTACCAATATATATTTTGCCACTTTGGTCTCGTCTTGTTCGTTGGCCGTCGCCATCTTGGTTGTGATTAATAAACATCTTGGTTTTGATGTGTGTGTGTGTGTGTGTGTGTGTGTGTGTGTGTGTGTGTGTGTGTGTGTGTGTGTGTGTGTGTGTGTTAGGCGCTGCAGTACGGCTCAGAGGACAACGCCTCCATCCTCGTGGTGCCGTTCGGCGCGTGGGGGAAACATCAGAGCTCCACCGCCGACTACAGCCTGAGCAGAAACTTCTCCTCCGGTGGGAGATGGGCGTAGACACACACACACACACACACACACACACACACACACACACACACACGCACACACACGCACACACACAAACACAGAGATCAAATTCACTAATAACGTCAGAAATTACCAAAATAAAAGCCAAAGTGAAACTGCCAATAACTGTTTATTGTTTGTTTCTTCAGTGTTTACAGAGTATTTTTCTGTTCTTTGAATCAAAATGTTTTTTCTTTTCAGGCGTCTCATAAATTATCCAGAAATGAGTTACAAGTCGTTATTTCTCCATAAAAACAATTAGTTTCAGGCCTGAATCTCAGATTTGTAAACATTTAGTGTCTAGAACTCTGAAACAAAACTTATATATATTATGTATATATTATGTAAATTAGGTATAATATTAGTTTATGAAGTCAAAAATGTGCAATGAAAATACTTTAAGTAAATAAATCTCTAAATATCTGTTTCTGTGTATGAGAGCTGAAGAATAAAGTCTGTTAACTTCTACTGTCTCTGGTGTTTCTACTTCAGCTTTTTGAGGTACTTTTACTGTGACAGAGTACTTCTACTGTGTAGTATTCATACCTTTACTGTCACAGAGTACTTGTACTTTGTAGTATTAGTACTTTTACTGCAGTAAAGTATTTGTACAGCCGGTTGATCACTCATGAAAATATTAATCTGCTGATTTCAATCTCAGATGTCCAGCAGGAATCTGTTAAGGACACACACACACACACACACACACACACACACACACACACACACACACACACACAGGAGAACTTGACCCAGCAAACCGTGTGACCGCCTGCGTGTGTGTTGACCTTTATGTTGTGTGTGTTGTTGTAGTTTCCGTGACTCGCCACCAGGTGGAGACACACGTGTGTGAATTACATCCAATCAACAAGGAAGAATATTTTGTATTTTTAAAATCTATTGTATATTATATTGTGTTTTCATATACATATATTATAAAAACACAGCATGTAAAACAAAAAGTTCTACATATGAATATATACATATACAACAGTAAACTAATGTGTAGAATAATATAATAAACTATAACAGTATAAAATAGCAAGTACTTGGAAGTACTTTTGATACTTTAGGTATACTATAAAGTAGTTATTTTTTTACTACACATGTACTTCTTCCACCACTTATTACAAGATGAACGACGCACAACTTGTTTTTTACACTTTAATTTACTTCAACTCGGAATAAAACTCTGGTGACTTCCGGTCTGATGTCACCGCCCATCCGGTGGAAAACACTTCCGGGTTCTGAGAACTTTGTAACTTTGTGACTTTGTAGCCTTTCAGACGGATTGTGTTTTATTTTGCCGCATTTTAAAATGAGGAGGTGAAGAAGAGGAGAAGCTGGCGGCTGGAGAGGAGGAAGAAGAGGAGGAAGTTATTTATTAGCGTCGAGAAGGTAAAAATAAACTAAACGTTTAACATGTTTGTTGTCATTACAGCTCATTAAATGACGTTTATTCCGACTTTAACGAGCAGGGACTGGTATTTAACTCATTTAGGATCACTTGTCTGTGAGTGTAAAGGGTTTAAATAGCAGCAGAGGAACTGGTTTCAATGGGAACACAATGTCTCTGCTGTAAAACAACAACAAGCTACACGTTGGTGCACCAAGTGACCACTTTATTAGGCACAGCCAGAGCCCTGCAGCAGTGGAAAGTACCTGAGTGAGTATTTATTGTACTTGTACTCCGCTACATCTCAGAGGGGGTATTGTACTTTGTACTACATTTGAATTAGTCCCTATAAAGTGTCAAGAGTACAACAAGGTTGATGGTAACGAGGAACAAACTACATGTATGATGCAAAACATCATGTTTAATATTTACACGTTTAATAAGTGACATGATATTTATTCTGTTTGTTCTGACGGAAGTGAAATGAATGTTCCTGTTTCAGGAGCAGAAGTACTGAGAGACGAGCACTTTGATATTTAGAGTCACTCTCTCATCTGTGTCAGACAGTTTATCGTCTCCATATTTTACCCTAAGAGATCAAAGTTCACTCTTCACTTCATAAGTTACACATCTACACTCTGCTCATAAGTTACACATCTACACTCTGCTCATAAGTTACACATCTACACTGCTGGAATGATGAGTTTATGACGTCTGACTGGAAACGAGTTCAGACGGAAGAACTGAAGAGTCATTGTAGTGATTATCACTCTCTCATCTCTGAGACGTCTCACTCTCTCATCTCTGATACATCTCACTCCTCATCTCTACTCATCTTGCTCAGTCTGTGGTGCGCAGCTGTTAAAATAAAATAAGATGTTTTTCCTTCTTCAGTGTCTTTCTATATGAAATCCAAGGGGACTTTTATTTTGGCGGTCCACGCTGCATTAACCAGCTTTTTGTTCTCCTAATGGAGAAAGTGATAATCATTCAATAAAGTTTAATAATCACACAGACTTCCTGTAACCTGAGTGTCAGTCTGTGTACTTCTGCCGCTCCACCACTAGGTGTCACTGTTTGATCTCTGACGGTACTTCAGCAACAGAATATATATGAACATGTATTAAAGGTTTGTGAACTAATACACAAAGATTTAACCTCTTTGTACTGAGAATGAATATTAATCAGGATTAAATCTCATCTGCATAAATAAAAAGTACATAGAGTGACAATAAAACAGCCGTCTGAGATGTTCTGTCTTTCTGTCCGCAGCAGGAAGTAGAAGAGCAGAAGTGGGAGGAGTCACATGATGATGATGGAGGAGGCGGAGCCGAGTGGAGGCGGAGCCGAGGAGCAGACTCCTCCCCCGAGGGTGAGACATTAAAATGTTCAAATAAATCGAAACATGAAGCTGGTGATTTTTATATTTTTTAGGTCTTCAAAATGCAAAGAAAATAAAATAGACTTTTAAATAAATAAATATGACGATAATAGATCATGAACAAAATGACTTTAGATAGTATATATAGATGAGTCTATATAGTTAAATAAATAAATTAATGTGCTATTTATCATTTCTCTGACATGTGGATGAGACTTTTCTCATCTTTTCTCTTGGTTTCTTCTTCTCTCCCGTTAATCGCGTCCGGACCCCTCCAGTGTATCCGGTGACCCTTTGGAGGGCCTGACCCCAAGTTGGGAACCAACTTTCACCTTTTTAAGGAGGTTTAAAAACCACTTCATGCTCCTGGAACATAAATCACCTAACAAGGATTAGATTAGATTAGATTATGATACTCCTGAGTGAATGCTCGCTCGCTGTCGGTCGTAACAATACAAACTCACGATTCATGTTGTCATCGTGAGTTGGAAACGTTTCTTCTTTTGTCCCGTGTGGTGTTGCGCAACCCGGCCACATAAAAGAACAGGGAACAGCTTCCTGAATGTTATCAGGCGGCCGTCGCCTCCACAAACGCTGCGGTCGCTGTTAATGGAGACGGAGCGCCGGCCGCCTGCGTGCGGCGCCGCAATCAAGAGGAGATTACTTTCTGTCTGTTTGTTTCCTTCAAACAAAGAGGAGTTCCTCTCGCGGCCACTAGGGGAGGAAAGGGAAACCCCACGACTGCTCTCCGCCAATATTAAGTTTATGTATTTATAATTGTGCTCACACACATGGGCGTGGTCATCAGGGCATCGCCCAATTGTCGAGAGACTTTTCGAAGCCTCCAGTTCAGCGTTTTGGCCGTCGCCATCTTGGTTCTAAGTCGTCGCCATCTTGGTTCCAAGTCATCGCCGTCTTGGTTATAGGTTGTTGTCGTCTTGATGTTTGGCCGTCGCCATCTTGGTTTTGATTAATAAAAAATTAATAGTTTTTAAAGGGTTTTGTCCCTTTTTAAGAGCTTGCAGAAGAAACCAGCACCCTACCTGTCACACACTAAAGGTTAGAGACGAGTGTGTGTGTGTGTGTGTGTGTGTGTGTGTGTGTGTGTGTGTGTGTGTCTTGCTTTACGTCACTACATGCCTCGCTGTCTCTTCAATGCGACAAAACAACTTTGAGCCAAATTCCTCCGGCCCGGTGAGCCCCGCTCAACTGTGTGTGTGTGTGTGTGTGTGTGTGTGTGTGTGTGTGTATGTATGTGTGTGTGTGTGTGTGTGTGTGTGTGTGTGAAACAACCTGCACATCATTTGCTTGAACATCACTTCCTGAAAGAAAAAAAAAGAAAACCTGGAGGACGACGTCCAGTGTTGACATTTGTTTTTGCGATCTCTGTTAATCGCAGCTGACAACTGTGTGTGTAGTGTGTGTACTGTGTGTGTGTGTGTACTGTGTGTGTGTGTGTGTGTGTGTGTGTGTGTAGCGTGTGTGTACGGTGTGTGTACTGTGTGTGTACTGTACGCGCGCGTCGTCACCTCTCATCTGCGTCAGGTGACCATTTCCTGGCTCTGGAGCGTTCCGGTGACCTTTGACCTCCTCCGCCCGCTGCCAATCGCGGCGGGGAGCCATCATCTCCGTGGCAACCTCACAACCTTTTGATCCGGCTTCCTGATTGGCTGCCCGATAAGCTCCGGGGTTCCCACGGTGATACTTCCGACGAGCTTTGATTTGTCGGGTCGCTGCCGACGTTCCCGTTCTCAGAAACTGAAGCTGCTTTCACAGACAGTCGGGAACATTCAGCGCTTTCCCTCGAGTTCATCTCGTAAACAATAACTTGTATAGATTGAAATGAAATGATAATTTTACTGCAAAGTCTTGTTTATTGTCTTCCTGACGATTGTTTAAGTCCATTAAACTAAAAAAATAAATAAAAACTTCAGTCAGAAAACAAGCGTTTGAAAAGTTGTTTTCTTGACTTTCTACTAACAATTCAGCTTCATTATTTTATTATTTCTACGTCTTTGTTTTCCGTTTATTGCATTTCATTTTTTTTTAAAGTACCCGACACCTTTTGTTCATTATTTTTATTGTGTTGTTTCATATTTTTCCAACAGGAAGTAAACAATCACTGCCACCCCGCCGACGGCGGCGTCACTTCCTGTCCGGACTCGTTGGAAGCTGCGGTGGAAAAGGGGCGGAGCCAAGGCAAACTGACTTTGATCTCGTCTTATTATCGCAGCCGCCAAATAATCGTCGTGGTAACCATACGTTGACCTTTGTGACCCCGCAGACCTCCAGGAGGCGCCACAGACCCCGGGGGCCGTGGTGGTCCGCGGCGGCGGCAAGAAGGCCAGCGAGAACCTGGAGCGAGTCCGCAGGTGGACCATCACCGCCTACAAGGTGAGCGGTTAGCCGAACCGTCCGCCGTGACCGACACCCGGTGGTTCGATTCCTTAACCGCGACGCTCTCCGCCCCCCCGCAGTGCACCCGGCAGACTATGTCGGAGAAGCTGGGCCGCGGCTCCCGCACGGTGGACCTGGACCTGGAGCCCCGGCTGGAGCTGCTCAAAGACGACCGGCAGCGCTACGACGGCGTGACCAAACTGGCCCAGACGCTGGCCAATCAGCTCGCTCAGTTCTCCGTTACCCAGAGGGCCCTGGGGGACGCCTTCGCCGAGCTCAGCCTCAAGACGCCGGCACTGCACGTGAGTCTGCCGCCGCCTTTTAATTCAGCCTTTCCAAAACCAAAGAAACAAAAGATCTGCTCGCTTATGTCTCTTCCCGTTAGCTAGTTTCCGTCTCTTCCCGTTAGCTAGTTTCCGTCTCTTCCCGTTAGCTAGTTTCCGTCTCTACTCCTGGTTTCCGTCTCTTCACCTGGTTTCCGTCTCTACTCCTGGTTTCCGTCTCTTCCCGCCAGGTGGAGTTTGGCGTGAACGCAGACGCTCAGAAGTTCCTGTCTAAAAGCGGCGAGACTCTGACGGCGTCCATCATCGCCTTCACGTCCGACATGAACACGCTGGTCAACAAAACCATCGAGGACACCATGATCAACGCCAAGAGCTACGAGGCCGCCAGGTGGGTGGAACACACACTTCCTATTTCCTGTTCTCTGTCAGCTGATTGGTGGACCAGTACAGAGCCGCTAAAGCCAGCACGGCGTGATCGCGTGACCTTCTCTCGACCTTCAGGGTCGAGTACGACGCGTACCGGGTGGACCTGGAGGAGCTGAACCTGGGACCCCGGGACGCCATCACGCTGCCCAGGCTGGAGCTGGCCCAGAAGGACTTCCAGAGCCAGAGGGGGCGGTACCAGAAGAGCAGAGACGACCTGTCCGTCAAAGTCAAGCTGCTGCAGGAGAACAAGGTGGGAGGAGCCGAGGTAGCGAGGGAGGAAATGAGGGAAGGAAGGATGAACCCTGCAGAGATGTTGTGTTTTCTTATCATCTATTCTCTTTATTTCTATGTTTTATCAATTCAGTGTAAATTATTTTGTGAATGTACATTAAAAATGAAATATACATTAAAAAAATAAAAAATTAGTCTAAAATATACAAAAACAAATATTTGTTATACCAGGAGAGGTACAAATCTGTGATGTAATAAACTTGTTATTAATTCTTACTTAACTAAATATATTTAAATAAATATGTATATATTAATTAATTGAAATATATTAATTTATTTATTATTATTTAGCAGAAACTCTAATTTAAAGTTCAACCAAAAGTTCAAGTTTATTAAATGTAAAAAAAGTAAAATAAATATGTAAATGTCCTTTGCGACATATATTCTTGTTTTGTCTGACAATCCAAAAGCTTAAAATATTCACATGAAAAACTGCAAATTATACATTTGATTTGAGTAGCAGACTGTTTGATGTTTGTTATTGTATAAAACTGTGTGAACCAATCAAACGACAGCATGCGCTGCGTCCTCACGCTGCCTCTCTGCGCCGCCCCCTGCAGGTCAAAGTGCTCCACAACCAGCTGGTGCTGCTCCACGCCGCCGTCGCCGCTCACAGCCTCTCGTGCCAAAGCTTCCTGGAGGAAAACATCCGGCGGGCGGCCGAGCACCTCCAGGCCCCCGACGGGGACGCCCCCTCCTGGCTGGAGGAGAGTTGACGCGGGGGCGGGGTTAGCGCTCGGGCAGGAAGTGACTCTTTGGGATCGGCGGGCTAGTTTTTATTTATAGCAGGGAGGAGACTTCAAACCTCTGGGAAGCTGCGTTCGAGGGTTTAGAGGGACGGTAGTTATTCTGGGCGCCGTGGGTCTGGAGAGGCTGAGAAGAGCTTCAACAGGATCCAGGTCGTGAGGACAATACTCGTCTTCCTCTTCCACTTTCACTTTCAACGCATTCACAGATGTAGTGAAGTACTGCATCGCTGCGACGGAGACGAAAACAAGCGCTCCTTCCTGGATGTCTCCGCGTGTCGGGAGTAAATCCTTAATCCTCCCAGAGGCTCTAAGCCTTTCTTTGAACTTTGAGCAATCCTCAGCTGCTGCAGTCAGAAACTCTTAGCGGCTGAAAGTGCCTCCTCCGGGTCCAGAACCACAACCAACCCACAACCAACCCACAACCAAACCACAACCAACCCACAACCAACCTACAACCAACCTACAACCAACCTACAACCAACCTACAACCAACCCACAACCAAACCACAACCAACCTACAACCAACCCACAACCAAACCACAACCAAACCACAACCAAACCACAACCAACCCACAACCAAACCACAACCAACCTACAACCAAACACAGTTGGTTAAAGTCGATGCCAGAAGTTCATTTGCTGAAAGGGTTAATGAACCATCGGTTCTCTAGTTGACGTGTTGGTTCTCCACCAGAGAACCGTTGATGAAACGTTGAAAGATTTGAACGTTTGATTGACGTTCGTCTTTCACGCCACAGATTCAGTTCCACTAGCCTCTGGTCACTTCCTGATCGTTTCCCGGTCGTTTCCATGTCGTTTCCTCGTTGTTTCCTGGTCACTTCCTGGTCACTTCCCGGTCGTTTCCTGGTCCACATGCCGAGCAACCCGACGCTCTCTTGCTACCGAAACTCTGTGATGAACGAAAATAATGTTGCAATACGCCGATGATGTTGCCGTGTTTGTTGCCGATGAAAAGTTGCTCGTAGACATTTACAGAGGCAACATTTCAACAGAAGCCAAAGTTCCAGCGTTTATTTCTCGTCTGTCCGACGTAACGACGTCATGTCACTGGTCCACGCCCCTTTCTGGGTTCAAACCTTCGCACAGCGTCCGATACGCGCTCGATTCACTCAAAACCAAAATGGCGTCCGCCCTCCTCAGAGGCTCCTACTTCTTAATGTACTCCAGTTTCTGTAATATTACTTCTTAATGTACTCCAGTTACTGTAATATTACTTCTTAATGTACTCCAGTTTCTGTAATATTACTTCTTAATGTACTCCAGTTTCTGTAATATTACTTCTTAATGTACTCCAGTTTCTGTAATATTACTTCTTAACTATTTAATCAGTCAGCTTCCCATTAAGAGAACAAATATACGATCTTGTTTATTTTATATTCATCAGCAAAATTATTATCATCGTTCAAGTTTAACACCAATTTACAAATATATATTTATACAGTATATAAATATGTCTTAGTTGGTTATATAATTATATTCAGTGTATTTAAAAGCTGAATAAATGTTTTGCTTTTTGTATGTTTATCTTTTCTTTGCAGTCCGTCATGTTTATCCACGTGGACAAAATAACAGAAACGCTTTCAATTTATGACGGATTTTAAATTTCTGTTGTGCACTTTGCTCTCTCTCTCTCTCTCTCTCTCTCTCTCACTTTGTCTCTCTCTCTCACTTTGTCTCTCTCTCTCTCTCTCTCTCTCTCATTTTGTCTCTCTCTCTCTCTCTCTCGCTCTCTCTCTCACTTTGTCTCTCTCTCTCTCTCTCTCTCTCTCTCTCTCTCTCTCTCTCTCTCACTTTGTCTCTCTCTCTCTCTCTCTCTCTCTCATTTTGTCTCTCTCTCTCTCTCTCTCGCTCTCTCTCTCACTTTGTCTCTCTCTCTCTCTCTCTCTCTCTCTCTCTCTCTCTCTCTCTCGTTCCCTGTGAGGCTTTTGTTTGTGTCACAACAACTATGCAACGACTGTTGGTGCTTTTTGTGCAATAATGTGTGAACACATGAATCTATATTTCAGGAGCAGCGATTGTTTTCTATAACGGACCAAAACATAAAGAGTTAAAGGGGATTTTATTTTTAACAATAAAAGACCAAAGAAATGTTCTTAAATAGTTTTAATCTTCTTGGAAGTGTTTGTTTGTAATCGCCAAATAAATGGATTGAAAGAAAAACTGTGACTATGTTTTATTTGATTTACTATAATAATAAACTGAGAGAATTAAACAGATTTCTATGTTTTGACTTCACTTTCTGGCAGAAATATGAAAATACTTTTAGTGTTCCATGAAGCGTTTGAAGGAAAGCATTTTAAAATTATATAATGTACAAGATTATTTATTTATAATTAAACTGAAACAAATCTGTTTTTTATGCAGTACTTTTACCTGTAAGGTAGTATTTTTAGGAATATTAGAGTGGTATTAGTACTTTGAAATTGTCTCAAACAGATTTTTCTGAACATTGTTAGTACAATTTAGTATTTCATAAATATAAATACACTCCACAGTATTATTTATTAGTACTCCTTTTTAAACAGATTTCACAATAAGAGTACACACACACACACACACACACACACACACACACACACACACACACACACACACACAGCTCATGTGGGTCATTCATAATAAGCACATTTACTTCAGTCAATACTTTTAGACGTTTTACTTGGAACAGAGTATTTCTAGAGTGTATTGCTACGTTTACTGACGTAAAATACCCGAGTACACATAAGGGTACTTTTACTTTATTTACTTTGTATGTACTGGCAGTACTTAAAGGGTTGAAGTAGTACTTTTACAACATTGCAGTAGTACTTCTACGGCAGTAAATTTGTTTATTGATCATATTTTGAGTTTTTATGGATGTGGAGGAAACCTGTGTGTGTGTGTGTGTGTGTGTGCGTGTGTGTGTGTGTGTGTGTGTGTGTGTGTGTGTGTGTGTGTGTGTGTGTGTGTGTGTGTAGAAGACTGACTGGTTATTTTGCCAAGGGCGGGGCTGGTACAGCTTATCTGGGCACCACACACACGACACTGTGCGCGCGTGCGTGTTTGATCTGAAGGTGGATGATCCCGCGTCTTCTCTTCCACCTGAGTGATCACGCATGCGCAGACCGCCTCGCCTCTCCCTCTCCCGCACACACACGCACGCGCACACAGCCGGTGTCAGTGTCTCGGCCGCTCGCGTCGCGCGCGCTGCCTGTGGATGCCAACCGGCGTCACGCGGAAACCGTAAGTCTTGTTTTTCCGTAGAATTGGACCTTTTCTCCGCGGGGTTCGGCGCAGGAGGGTCCGCGCCGCCGCAGCCGCTCAGTCCCGGTAAGTTTACAGCGACATTGCAGAGGTTACAGCGGCTCCGTGGGCTCCTGGAGCCCGGCTGGCTCCGGGCTGACAGTCGCTCCACGTTAGTGGCTGAACTCCGCGCGCTCACATGCTGGTTAACGCGGCGGCTCCTCACCGCACCAGACTCCGGCCACGTTTCCACATATTCTCGCAGTGCACTCCGCAGCAGCCTCGGTCACGTCCCTCTGGGGGTCATATGGTCGAGTCCCCCCTGGAGAGGGGATCGGCACTCAAAGTGACTTTATTGTGTCACATGGTCTGTAATATTCCCATGATTACATCATAATTTACTGTACATTTGAGTTTATGTTGAATACATTTACGCTCACGTATTCATGTTTCCTGCAGTGTGATATTATGTATTTCATGTATTTCCTATGATATGTATAATTTATGTTGATACACAGGATCTAGTTGATTTATCTTTTTTTTTTACCTAAAATATCCAACTAGAGTTACTGACTATCTGCTTTATATGAATCACTCAATTATCATCATTATTAATAATATTAATACAAACACACTTTCTGCTGTTCTTCTGTAGTTTGACTCATTTTCAACATTTCTTCTGGAATCTTCTTTAAGTCTCAATTAAAGGAGGTCTCACTGATTATTGATTATTAATATTGACATTAGCCGACAATCTTATACCGCCATGAGAGGATGAAAAGTGCAAAAATATTTACATTTGATCAGCTGGAACTGGTGAATTTTTGCTATTTTTGTGTGACTTTAATCACTAAAATCAATTAATCGATCATCAGAATCACATTTTATTCTTGTTTTTAAACATGTGTTTGTCTTTTTGTTGCTTTCATTTGATAGATAAAGTCACAAGTAATACACTCTCTCTCACACACACACACACACACACACACACACACACACACACACACACACACACACACACACACACACACACACACACACATTTATGCAGCCCAAGCATCTCTTCTCTGTTCCCTCCTCCACCAGACTCCATTCAGAAAAGCATTGATTTAAGCTCGTGCCGCTCGCTGGCTCGCTGTCACAATCTTTTTCGTGACTTGACCTTTGACCTTTCCTGTATTGTGCTCTTCCAATGAATTCTGCAAAAGTGTAATCCACTTCACTGCTTTTATTCTTGACTAACATGTTGTCTTTCACTGCTTTCACTGCAGTATTGACTCAGGAGCTCTTGTGTGTTAACAAACACGCGAGTCCTGAGGGGATTTGAACCTTCGGGCGGCTTCACTTCACGAGTCACTGTGACATCACAGCTTTGTGATCGCTCACACAGAACTGCAATACCTATTTTCCAGGTGATTTCCTCATTTCTTGAGTGCATCTTTGTCTCTTCATCACCTGTGTAGTGAGTCCAGTGAAGCCACCGGAGAGACCGGTTTGACTGCAGCTCTGAAGCTTTGAAGCTTTGAAGCTCTGAAGCGACCGGTGGTTGTAACAGGTAGCGAGCAGCAGGTGACGTGTTACTTCCTGCTGCTCGCTACCTGTACTCTTTATATTCTGTATTCTCTCTCCAACATGGCTCCTGGCCACCAGACTTCATGCAGTTTTTGGCTAAATTATGGAGAGAGAACTGAAAACACTTTATTTATTTGTGTGTCTCTACAGGACATTTTTGGGAACATCTTTTTTTTTTGTGTCTTTTTTTTTTTTTGCCCGCTCTGTCGCCGTGGCAACCCCAGTGACGAGCGGCGACGCTCATCCAGACCATAAAACGCTGAAGTTATTGTCTCGCGAACAAAAGAGACGACGCTCAGAGAGAAACTAGTGTAGTCTCTGAAAAACAAACCGGTTGTGTGTCTTTATGCTAATTTAGTTAAAGAAGAAGTCCTCATCGACGTGGGGGGTCCTCACTTCACCCCAATGACCATCACAACACACACACACACACACACACACACACACACACACACACACACATGTTGTTGTTGTCTGGTAAACAAGACGGAGGCCTTCAGCTCCTCCAGGACTTCCATGGTGACGGAGACTCTGTGTCTCTGGATGAACTTTAAAAGAGTTTCTGAGGCTTCATGGACGCTCTGGTTAATTATTGATTAATTATTGGCAGATTATTGGTTCAATAACTGGTGAAATCTTGCCATTTATGAAATGGTTTCTTCCTGGGTATCTTGTTGGATGGTTTGTTAGTAGCCGGTTGTTTCTGGGAAGATTGTGTGACGATTTCTTCGATATTTCCTTGTATATTTCTGCTAGATTGTTGAATTATTTCTTGTATATTAATTGGTAAATCATAAGTAGATTATAAGATGGTGTCTTATACTATTTTGGGTGATTTCTGGGTAGAAGTTTGGACGTTTGACCTGATTTAAAAACATCCTCACTGGATATGAACTCTCGTTTCTGGGAATAATTGTTGGCATTTTGGAAAAAATCAACATTTTTGAGCTGTTTTCAGGACAATGAAACCAACCCAGAGCACCACGAAACCATAAAAACACAACTTCTGGTGAAATACCGTAAAAGTCGGGTTACAAGACGCTACTACCCCGCTGTAGCAAGCTAGCGCTGCTGCTAGCTCCCCGCTGTAGCAAGCTAGCGCTGCTGTTAGCTCCCCACTGTAGCAAGCTAGCGCTGCTGTTAGCTCCCCACTGTAGCAACCTAGCGCTGCTGCTAGCTCCCCGCTGTAGCAAGCTAGCGCTGCTGTTAGCTCCCCGCTGTAGCAAGCTAGCGCTGCTGCTAGCTCCCCGATGATTGGTCCTCACGGCCACGGGGATCGAACCCACGGTGCTCTGCAGTGCATGTTATGACAAGCGACAGCTGCCAAGCGCCAAGAGGCGTTCTGGTAATTGACGCAGGTGCAGTCGAGAACATGGGTGTGTTGGTAATTAGGTGGATTCTAACAATGCATCGTTCTCTTATCGGAGAGCCTGTTGAAACGTGCGCTAATGAACGCTGAGCGGTAACACATGGGGCGTGAGACGTCTATTAAACACTTTGGTAAAATATTTGTAAAGTGAGCTTTGGTATTTTTTTATTGTAATGTCTTATTGATTCAAAGTTGAGCACAAGTTCAACCTACAAATCTACACAGAACATACCAAGAAAACCCCAAGAAAACATTCAATAATCTACACAAAACATACAACAAATATCCAAGAAACCGTCTAATAATCTACTCAGGAATGACCAATAGATACCAACCAACCATGCAAGAAGACCTCAGAAACTAAACTATTTCCAGAAAAGTGTTCGAGTATGAAAATGGGATATTTACATTTGATTAGCTGGATAATCTGTGAATTTCTGCCATCGTTTTTCCTTCATCCTCAAACAACAGAAACGACACATTCTTCAGAAGAAGTCTCTGTATTTTCTTTCAGGGTTTTTTGGTGTTGTAGTCTATTTGGATCCAAAGAGCTCTCGTTTATTGATTACTATTGATTTATTGGGTCGCGTGGACTGGAATAGTTTAATAGTTTCTGTAAGATTTAAAGTAGTTGCAGGATAATTTCCTCGTAGAAAAGTTCTGGCGCCATTTTACCTCCTGATACCTGAACTTAGGTATCGGCCTAAAAGTTAGAAACTCATCGCCTTTTTTTTTTACTGGGAGGCTGTTCCCATATCAAATATTTCCAAATAGCTGATATTTCGCTCGCTCTAGCTAAAGTACACTCTCTGCTAGCACCTGCCAGAGTCGCAGTATCGACCGGGTCAATGAGCCGGTGCGTAGACTCGCGATAGACGATCCAGCGCTTCAGGCCCGATTGAGGGGTTTCAGATGCTGCTGTGTCTTAGTTGTGTTTGTGAGTTAGATTTTGGCCGATTTCTGGAGTGTTTCTGTCCAACATTTGTTTGTTTCCTCGGTAAACAGGGTCTGGGATGCATCTTTAGACGTTTCATACCTCTGATCCTAAAAAGTTCGGAACCTTTTTTTACGATAATCGCCCCGTTTGACAAAACAGTCTTTTGGGCGTTTAATTGGAGCCGTTCTTGGGTCTTTATTCCTCTTGCCTCTGAATAGCTTCAGGGCGGCTTCTGGAGGGTTTTTCTTGTGCAGTTTTCAGTGATTTATTTTCTCTTTTCTGGATATCTGGAACCCTGAAGCTCAGCTGCTGTAATCCTCAACGCGAGACGTTCGGGAGATCCGTCTCCGCTGGAGGGGAAGTGTGGGAAGCTGATCTGTCAGACTGCTGAGCAGCAACCAGCAGAGAGGGAGGCAGAATATTTAAAGCCCGATGTGACTCACGAGTCTGGAGCCGTTTTCCTCCTCGACGGTCCGACTTCTCCACCGGCGTCGCCGCGATGCTGTCGGGGCGTCGACCTGAACAGACGTGGTTAAAAATAGTGTTTTCTCTCTGATGAGCTGCTTGGTGCTTTTTCTATTCGCTGTTTTTAACACCAGTGACTCATGTGTTGTTTGCTTTAATTGCACTTAAAGTTGCAATTAAAGCCGTATACACATGTTTTCATCCCTTTTCACAATGCACGCTATTAAAGGAGGTAATGTCCTTATGATCGACATAATGGAAAGACATTTTAAATAACGTGTAATCAAAGAGCTCAAAGACCTAAATTATTTTGGACGTAAGTCTTCATTACAGAGTTCAATCATCGGCCAAATCCTGAGCAAATTAATTGATATTACACCTAAAAAAACATAAGATCCCAAGGAAACTTTGACTTCAAAACCCTTTTGAGGACTTTCTTCTTACAGAAAAGGCTTTCTGGTCATGAATTGTTGTATTTTTTCAATATATTATACTATACCATTTACAGTATTTCGATACTTTCAGGAAATACATTATTCTTTTAACTCGTCTGTCTTCTTTCCTTCAGCAAACCAACACTTATTTTGTCCCCCGGGTCACCATCTTGGATTTAAAGCTTTCACATTAGTTTCATATTAAAATGCCAGAGACAGTTTGGAAAAGGAAAGGACGGCAGGAAGAAGGATGACGGGCGGCTGCTGGCAGTGAGCTGGCGTCCTGCTGGTTCCTCTCAGAGAGCAGACGTCCACTCCCTGCTGTGTTTGGGCTTGTTTTGAGTCCACCAGCAGCTCTTTGTTCTGTTTAATTGAGTTGAAGGTGGTTCACCTGCGACCGGGACACACCTGATATACCGCTGAGTCACCTGGCAATTTCAGCATGTGGCAGTTTTGTGAGGTGTAATTTAAAAAGATTAGGATTCGTTACCATTTTAGATTCATTACCATTATTTAAAAAACTTTTTTTTTGTGTAGAAATCTTAAAATCATGGAATTTTATAATGTCTTTCCCCTTAAATTGGAAATAATATATATATTTAATGTTATTGTAGTTGTATAACTACACTAATTGTTGGCGTTGAGCCTTCAGTAACGAGTATTTCGGCTGATAAAAACATATTGTGGATTTTGGAAATGATTACATTTATCTCTTTCTTCAGTAAATGTCATCTTTTGGAGTTCAGAACGCTCAATTTTAATATAAATATAGCTTGATCTTTATTTGCAACAGTGCAGAAATGCCCCTCGATCACAATGAGAAGGGAAAAAAGCCGTGCAGCATTCAAGTGTTGATTTATCATGATGGAAAATACCAAAAAGCAGCAACGTGCTGGTTGGTAAATGATTGCCGGTCCTTCACGTCGGTTATGAATCACAAAGATAAACCAGTTCTGTTGCCACCGTCCAGACGAAGAGACGTTCATCCTCCTGTTCCATTAAAGTTAAACGCAGCCCCACCTGCAGCAATACAGTCTCATGTAATGACGTATTAAACACGGATACATAATGAGTACTTTCCCTGTGATACTCCGAGTACTTTCAGGTGTACAACCTCTTCTTTCACCTGCAGGTGATCCGCGTTTCATTTATCATCTCGCACAATAATATCCTGTGGCATGTGTCATCGGAGGTCACGTTGTTTGTTCAGTGAAAGGTGTGTGTGTGTGCGTGTGTGTGACTGCATGTGTGTGTGTGCGTGTGCGACAAAAGAAGAGGTCAAATGAATTTGTATTTTGTGTAAATATTTGTCAGTGTGGTTATTTCTCAAACAGGTTTGAAGTGACTTTGTGTGTGTGTGTGTGTGTGTGTGTGTGTGTACATACACACTTTACCCGGCCGCCATGTTGGCCACTTCCATTGACCGTTGCCACGGCAACCAGCGACTCCCAATCGAGGTTGCGTCACACCTGTGATTTGCTCATTTTTCTCATTGTTATCTTGTAATTGTCAAAATTCAAGCTGTTTTTTTTTAAAAATTAAAAGCCAAAAGATTTGTCAATAAGAAACAGTATAGTTGAATTTAAATGTATATATTAATATACATATAACTCATCTCAGTTAAATGGTCATTTGATCGTGATTTTTACATCTGTAGCTTTGGTTTGTGTAAAGGTGGCTCGTTCCCTCCCTGAACGTCTCATTATTATAATTACTGCTTTCATGGTGTTAATTTACAATCCTGTTCCACCACATCTGTGTTTATTTAACTTGATGTCAAGACACTCTGACTCTGGTGAGCAGTTTGTCACAGGAGCCGTTTGAGTCGTTAAAGGAGCCGTTTGAGTCATTTGAGTCGTTAAAGGAGTCATTTGAGCCGTTTGAGTCGTTAAAGGAGTTGTTTGAGTCGTTTGAGTCATGAGAGAGGAGTCGTTTGAGTCATTAAAGGAGTCGTTTGAGTCGTTAAACGAGTCGTTTGAGTCATTTGAGTCGTTTGAGTCGTTAAAGGAGTTGTTTGAGTCATTAAACGAGTCGTTTGAGTCGTTAAAGGAGTCGTTTGAGTCATTAAAGGAGTCGTTTGAGTCATTAAACGAGTCGTTTGAGTCGTTAGAGAGGAGTTGTTTGAGTCGTTTGAGTCGTTATAGGAGCCGTTTGAGTCATTTGAGTCGTTTGAGTCGTTTGAGTCGTTTGAGTCATTAGAGAGGAGTCGTTTGAGTCGTTATAGGAGCCGTTTGAGTCGTTTGAGTCGTTTGAGTCATTAGAGAGGAGTCGTTTGAGTCGTTTGAGTCGTTTGAGTCGTTTGAGTCCTTCTAGGAATCATCTGAGGACAAACCTCTCTGGTCTCAGTATTTAGGTCGCTGTACGTGAGCGGAGAGGATCCGTTTGTTTGGAGCTTCAGAACCGGGTCGGCTCAGAAAAGCTAAACCGTCACAGAGCTCCGTTCACTGGATCACTGTCACTGCTCATTTCCCAGCATGCATCTGTAACTGAGACACCCGAAGGTGTCGGCTGAGAGTCGTGACAGGAGCATCTGGAGCTGATGTGAAAACTCGCAGTACAACTAACGGTTCCACGTGAATACACAGCGGTGAAGTAGTACTATGATCCTTTACTCAGGTACAAGTACCCTTATCAACATGTACAAATACTCCATTTAAAGTAAAAGTCCTTTTATAAACCAAATTTACTGAAAGTATAAAAAGTACAAGCAGAAAATCACTATCACTAGAACAATAGTAGAATCAGCGGAGTACTACAAATATATTTTGGTAGTACAGTACTGAGTAATAGTAAAAGCCACAGTGACGTATAGTAGTAGTACTAGTCGTAATAAAACTCTACATTTTACTTGCGGTTTCTGGATCAAAACGCGTGCCGAATTTCTCAGCGGACAAAACACATTTAAAATAAATGTTGAGTCACTTTCACGAATCACTCTAATTGTGCCCATGAGCAAGGCAGCTTCATTTCACTCTTTTTTTAAATGGAGTTTGGTGGATTATGCAACATTTCCCCATTAAACAAGAGAAATGGATCAGCAGCAATCAGGTCGGGACCAAAAAGATTATTACAGCAGCAGCTCATTACTACACACACACACAGACACACAGACACACAGACACACACACACACACAGACACGCACACACGCACACACACACACACACACACACACACACACACACACACACACACAGAAACACACCCTCATGATTTTGGTAGGAAGTTTGATGGAAGAAATCATGCGATCAAACTGAGATGTGACATTAAGTTATGTAACACACACACACACACACACACACACACACACACACACACACACACACACACACACACACATCTTTAATTCATCAGGATGTGTACATCTTTGTCGACATGTCTCCAGAGCTTCACACGGGGGATTCCGAATATTGTGCGTGTGTGTGTGTGAAATAATTTAGCAGTGTATGACTGTAGTGGGAATGTGGGTCATAAATGGACTTCCTGGTCTTCTGTTCAGCGCAGTGAGCGATCAGAAGAACTGCTCACACACCTGCATGTGGTCTGGGGCACGCCTGCACACAACAGTTTGTGGTCTGGGGCACGCCTGCACACATATTCCTTCATCACCGACACTCGTAACACCGAAGACGTACCGTTTTGTCTCCTTGAAGCACAAACATGCATCAATCTGCAAATAAAACTCTATTATCTAACATGCATTGTGGGAGATGTAGTCTAAGGTCGCTGTACACTGTAAAGCCGCAGAGACTTTCAATTTAAGTATGTCTTTCAAGCTGTCGAGGGCCACATAAAATGACCTGGTGGTCCCTGAGTTTGATGCCTATGATACAGACTAAACTAACGCTGTAAAGGTTCTGGTTCATTTTGACGAACATTTCTCAATTTTTTTCAAAAATTTTCTTCACAAACCAAAAAATGACATGAAATCTGCATTTTATGGGCTAGCAGTTTCCATCCATTTCCAGTCTCTATGCTAAGCTAAGCTAGCTAACAGCTTTGTATTTAGTGTGCAGACGTTCTGTCCCTTTTTTAAATACTCAAAGTTCTTCTCACTTTGTTTCCATCCCCAGAGTTCTCGTCTCCTGACCTTTGACCCCTTGCGCGACCTTCCCGATGTTCCTAAAGCGATGACCCGCCTTCACCGTGGCCGTCATGGCCGCCGCTCACCGAGGTGATGGGCAGCGTCTCCCCGGCCAATGAGAGGGAGGCAGTCTTCCTCCAGCTGGAGGGCGAGCGGGATGAACCTCCTGCTCGCCCTCCAGCAACGCCGGCTCCTCCACCTCCTCCACCTCCTCCTCCTCCCCCTCCTCCTCCTCCACCTCTCCCTCCCCCTCCTCCTCCTCTGAAGCTAGGAGACCCTGTAGGAGGCGTGACGAAGAAGAGGAGGGTGAGGAGTTTCTTTTGGAAAACGATACCAGAGGATCAGGTGAGGTCAC
The DNA here is from genome assembly GCF_023055335.1 of Clinocottus analis. NCBI lineage: Eukaryota > Metazoa > Chordata > Actinopteri > Perciformes > Cottidae > Clinocottus > Clinocottus analis. Next base: position 881,941 of record NW_027175943.1, on the reverse strand, counting down.
GTGTTATATTATAACATACATGTATTGTGCTATTTATTTATTTATTTATTTGTGGAAACGTTGCATCCTTCACCAAACTCTATTTATAAAACGGAATATTTAACACTGCCTTGCTCATGGGCAGAATAGAGTGGTTGGTGGACTGTGACTAAATACCTGTTTAGCATCTTTAGGGTCTGCTGAGGCCTTCTGCACACGTCTGTGTATTATATATATGTGATATACATGTGATATATATATGTTATGTATGTATTGATTGTGTGTGTGTGTGTGTGTGTGTGTGTGTGTGTGTGCTGCAGGTCAAGGGGCGGAGCAACCTGTGGACTCAGGGCCGTGTGCAGCAGCAGTTCCAGATCGACGTCCAGACCATCGAGGAGCTGTTTGGTCAGAACGCCAAGGCCACGCCCACAAGGGGCGGGACCACCAGGAGCTCATTCAGAGAGGCCAAAGAGGAGGTGTGTGTGAGTGTGTGTGTGCGTGTGTGTGAGTGTCTCTGTGTGTACGTGTCTGTGTGTGTGTGTGTTTTCCTAGTTTCCACCTGGGCTCCGACCTCAAACTGACACCTGCTCACCTTTACCTCTCTCTCTCCTGTCCTCCTCTCCTCCCTCTCTCCTCCTCTCCTCCCTCTCTCTCTCCTCTCCTCTCCTCCTCTCCTCCCTCTCCCTCCAGGTCTCCATCCTCGACTCTAAACGAGGGATGAACATCGGGATTTTCCTCAAACAGTTCAGGAGGTAAATCTCTTTTTCACCTGAAGCTGATGATGAAAGTTTGTTTTCAAATGAAGAGACAAAAGTTAATGAAATGAAAACAGACGACGGATCTGAACGTCTCCTGTGAGTGACAGCTGACAGGGTGTGTGTGTGTGTGTGTGTGTGTGTGTGTGTGTGTGTGTGTGTGTGTGTGTGTGTGTGTGTTCTCGCCCTCATCCCAGGGTGTTGTGGGTAAACATGAGCGGTGATGCCGGCATGTTATGAGGGAATTCATTAACATGCAACTGTTTCCAGGTCACATGAGAGGACGGCCCTCCATATATATGTATATATATATATTTATATATATATTACAAACTACAAAGAGACACATAATTAGCATAAAGAGACACTAAACAAAATGCTGTAAATCAGATGAATGACTTCAACGTCGGTGGTTCAGTATCATGCAGAAAGTCCAACGTGTCCTGAATGTGTTGCTTTCCAAACACACACAGACGTAGAGGTATGAGGGAGGCTGAGGGTCATAGAGCACCTGTACACCTGTACGTATAACCTGTAACCTCCTGTTTATGTAACATATGACCTCCTGTATATATAATGTACTGTACTTATAACCTCCTGTATATATAATGTACTGGATGTATAACACCTGTATAATATAACCTTCTGTACATGTGAAAAAATTGAAAAATCAACCATCACAATATCTGAGCACTGTTGGCTCGTCATAATAAAACGTAGTAATCATCATTATCCTCCTCTTCCTCTTCTTCCTCCTCCTGCAGGCCCAATCAGACGATAGTAGACGATATTCACCACGGCAACAGTGAGCCGTACGGGGCGGAGCCTCTGAGAGAGCTGCTGAAGATGCTGCCGGAGGCCGAGGAGGTAACACACACACACACGCACACACACACACACACGCACACACACACACACTTTAATGTCATCGCGGTGGCCTCGTCCTCTTCCTCACGGTGGCTCTCCTGCAGGTGAAGAAGCTGAGGTCGTACCACGGCGACATCGCTAAGCTCTCATTGGCCGACTCCTTCGTGTACCTGCTGATCCAGCTGCCCAGGTGAAGCCTCTGGAGGATAAATACATGTTGTTTAACAATTTAACTGCATCTAAGTTGTACTGTTGAATATTTTACATGAATTTTACCTGATTTAAAAACAATTAAGCTTTTTTCTCACGTCCAATTATTTCTTATTGGTTGTGTGTGAAAGCGTGAGGGTTCACACAAAAACATGTTTTATTTGATTTATTTCTTTTTGTTCTAACAAAAAGAAAATTGTTTTACATGTCCAAAAATATTTTTAAAATATTTAAACATTTGGAAATATTAAAATAAAAATAAAGATTTTTTAAATATATTTTTTAAAATATATTTAAAAAAAACATTTTAACATTTTTTTTAATATTAAAAAGATTAATTAAAAAAAATTAAATATTAAAAACATAAATAAACATAATACAAGAAACAAGGAATTTCATGTAATTGTATTTTTTTTTTAAATTGAAAAATGTGTGTTTTTGTATTGAATAAGTTCAAACAGCCTCACATTAAATGTCGCCTCACTGACTGATGTTGTGTGTTGACTCCTCAGCTACGCGGTGCGCATTGAGTCCATGCTGCTGAAGGAGGAGTTCCCCGCAGCCTGTGAGGTCATCCAGCGAGACATCAGCATCCTCCACGCCGCCACCAGAGGTGCCGACTGTTTTCATGAAGCTTCCTGTTCTTTGGCCATTCTCAACATTGAATTTGAGCAAAGCGACAATCAGACGTTCGGAGTTTGCGGTTGTGTCTCCATACTTGTTATTTCTGTGCAAAGTGAGACTCGGGCGTCGTTAACACCTGCAGCCAATCAAACGCTCACACGCAGACTCACACCAGCTATTCTGAGCCGAGTGTGTGAACCTGATGACTCTGCCGGCGACACGCTCTCACCTCCTGGATGCTGAGCCGCTCGCTTCCTCGCCTTTAATCTCCTGTTGGTTTGTTTTGAGCTGCGACTGAAGAACTTCTTCCTCCTGCAGAGCTGATGAGCTGCGAGGAACTCCACGCGGTTCTGCACCTGGTGCTGCAGGCGGGGAACCTGCTGAACGCGGTGAGGACCTCCACGCACGCTGGAGTGCACGCTGGAGTGCACGCTGGAGTGCACGCTGGAGTGCACGCTGGAGTGCACGCTGGAGTGCACGCTGCTTTATGAACACTGGAGTGCATTTGTGTTGTTTGTAGTCTTTGTAGTTGTTTTGTGTTTCTTTGTTATTCATATCTCTCTGTGGTTGTCCTTTTTGTAGCTTGTTGCGATTGTGTCTAATTGTGTGTGTGTGTGTGTGTGTGTGTGTGTGTGTGTGTGTGTGTGTTGCAGGGAGGTTATGCAGGAAACGCGGTGGGTTTCAAGCTGTCGTCCCTTCTGTCTCTGGCTGACACTAAAGCCAACAAACCGGGCATGAACCTACTGCACTTCGTCGCTCTGGTCAGTAACCTGAGTGTGTGTGTGTGTGTGTGTGTGTGTGTGTGTGTTGTATTTTTATTTAATTCAATTTACTTGTTTATTTACCGTGAAAGGTGCACGGCTTGAAGCTAATTTACATCCGTAGTGGACAGGAAACGGAGAACAACATCTCTATCTTTGTGAGGACCTAAAAGGACATGTTGAGGGCCGGTTAACGTTTTGAAGCCTGTGATTCAGGTTCAGGTTCAGGTTCAGGTTTAAGTTCAGGTTCAGGTTCAAGTTTGGGGCGATGAGGCTCCTCCAGTGGTGGAGGAAGTCCTCTCTCATTGTGCTCTTTCTCCTCTCCTCCAGGAAGCCCAGAAGAAAGACACAAAGCTGTTGGAGTTCCCCTTGAAGTTGAATCACGTGCAGCCTGCCTCCAAGTCAGACATCTTGTTTTTGCACCTACTAAAGACTACATTTCCCATCAGCCCCCTCCCGTCAGCTTCACGGGTTGTTTTTGTTCGTAGGATCTCGTTGGAGACGCTGGACGCTGAGCTGCAGTGGCAGACGTCTCACACGAGCTCAGTGGAGGAGAACGTGAAGAGAGACACGGCGCTGCTGCAGCAGCTGGACGGCTTCCTGCAGGTAGAACCCCGAGACCCTGACGGGCCGCGCTGCTGCATTGTGTGTTAGTACTTGTGTGTTCACGCCCCGCCGTGTGTTGTGTTTGCGTCCCAGTCGGCCACGGCGGCGCTGTGCGCGCTGCGCGGCAGCCGGCAGCAGCTGAAGAAGGACGGCAGCGAGCTGATCGACTTCTTCTGTGAAGACAGAGAGACGTTCAGGCTGGACGACTGTTTCAGCATCTTCAACACTTTCTGCTGCAGGTTCAGCGCGGCGGTCAAGGTAAACAACAACAACTACAACAGCGTAAAGAACAACAACGTAAAGAACAAACGTATAGAACAATAAATGTAAACAACAAAAACGTAAAGAACAATGTAAACAACTTTTATATAAACTCTTCTTATATTTTGTTTGTCAAAAAATAAACTGAAAAAAAAAATAACTAAAGCTGTCGGGTAAAAGTAGTGGACTAGAAGTAAAAAGTGGCGTAAAACGTAAATACTCCAGTAAAGTACTTTGTATTTAAGTACAGTGAATGTGGCCTTGTAGTCGTCCATGTGGTAATAATTCAGACTTCTCCTCTGCAGGAGAACGCGGAGCGGGAGGTGAAGGAGGAGTCACGCCGCCGGCGTTTACAGGAGCTGGAGGAGCAGAAGAGGCACTCGTGGTCCGGCAGCCAGGAGGTGAGAGGTCAAGAGGTCAAGAGGTCAAAAGAGAACCAAACTCGCTGACGCGCAAACCGGGCGACGAGTGATGGTGTGCGTTTCTGCCGTTTTCAGGTCGACGGGGCGGTCGGGTTGCGCTGCCGCAGCGAGGCGGACATGGCGGCCGCCGTGTCGGTGCACGACGACGCCCGGCTGCTGACGGAGCTCCTGTCGCCCAAGTTCGCCCCTCACTCGCTCTTCAGCAACTCTCTGGGACGCCAGCGGAGCCAGCGGCGCTCCAGGAACTCTTCGTTCGCCGGCGGCGACCGCGAACTGAGCCCGCTCCTGGGGTCGGCGGCGCCTTTTCTATCGGCCTCTGCCGATCGCAGGAGTCCGGGACTCTCCGCTCACGCCGGACCGCCGAGTCCAACGGTCCCAGCGTTCGGCTTCCCCCAAAACCAGCAGCCTCGAGCGGGTCAGGCGGCACCGCGATCCCCTTCCTCCCCTCATAAGACTGCTTCGGGCGCACTAAACCACACTTACCTCAGCAACGATGCTAAAAATGCTACCGATCTCGTGATCACGGTCACACCTACCTCTGATGCCAACCAGCAGTCCGACCACAACAACAACGACGGCCGAGACCGACTCGCCGCCGGGGAACTCGCCAGAGTGAACAAAGCTGAGAGGGAATTTAGTGGAAAGATGCTTTTTGAGAAATGCACATTGGTGCCTGAGCTAAAAGGGTTCGACGAGGTCGGCGGCCGCCGCAAAGGGCCTCACGGCGCTCGGCATTGGCGCCAGGACCGAGAGGCCGAGACGCAGGATAGTGCGGAAAGAAAAGAGGAAGACGAGGGATGCGAGGAACAGGCGGCCGCATGGTGCGTGACGGGCGTGTGCGAGGCCACCGGCGAGCCCGCGAACGCCGACGATGCCCCCGCGAGAGCCGAGCGCGACCGTCGGGGAGCCTCCTCCGACCCGGCCAATCGCAAGCCTTCAGAGCCTCAGCCGGCCAACGAGAAGCCAGTGCCTGAACCCATCAGCAGCCAACCGGTGCCTGTCTCCCGCCGCGACGACCAGTCGCACCCCGCCTCCTCCCCCAGGTGGCGCCCGGCAGCCAACGGGGCCAAAGGAATGACCAATCAGAGGGAAGGAGCGGCAAAGGGCTCCGCCAATGAGAAGAAGGACGCGAGGCCGGAACAATCAACAGGCGACAGGAACAGAAACAAATCTGCCTCCTGTCGCCCAGAGGCAGCTTCTTCCACGAATGGAAAGACGGGATCCGCAAATTCGTCCAAGTCGACAATCAAGAACCTCGCTACCTCGAAGACTCGACCGGTTGGGACAAAACCCAGCGCTGCCGCATCCCCTTCCGCATCCGCATCTCCTGCGGCATCCGCCGCCGCCAACAAGATCAAGCCTGTCCGCACCCTCACGAACTCCGAGAACCAGAGCCTGCGGCGCGTCGTGCCCATCTCCCGGACCAGCCGAGGCGCTCCGGCTCCGGGCAAACATCCCGAGAATCCTCCCGGCCACCAGCAGCGGCGCTTCTCCTCTGCCGTCGCGGCGGCGGCGCCCGCCGGTATGGCCGCCCTCAACCTCCTTGGCCGCGCCACTTCCCTCCGACGGGGGGAGCGGTCGTCGACCGCTCCGTCGTCCCGCCGATCCAGCGTCCACAACACGCCGCCGGACCCCAAGGATCCGAGGAGGGACCAGAAGGTTCCTGGTCCTCGCGAGCAGAACCAGGACGCGCAGAGGAGGCCGTCCGTCCGAAAGCCTTTCGCTAAACCCAAATCGCCGCCGGAGGAGAAGATGTGTCGCTCCACGCTGCGGTCGCTCTCTCAAGGCGGCGGCGGAGGAGGCGGCAGCGTTAGCGCTCCTGTTACTCCTGCCCACAAAGCCGGCACCCCTTCGGCATCGCCGCTTCCTGGTTTCGCCCAATGCACTGCCTCTTCTTCTTTCAGACGAACCCACACCCTCACTCCGCCTTCTCCCTCTCCCGCTTCACCCCACCCTGGCTCCTCCCTTAAACTCTCCCCCAAGACCTCCTCCATTTCTCCTCCCAGCAACACCTCCTCGCCTTTCACCCGAACCGGCTCCCTGAGAGTCCCCTCCACCTCCAAGTCCTCCACCCTCAAACCTTCCTCCTCCTCCTCGCTGAGGAGGTCTCAGAGCATCAGGGCGCCTCCTCGCTCGCCGCTCCACGACCTGCCGGCTCCCCCTAAAGGCCACCGGCGGAACGACAGCGGCAGCTTCTCCGACAAGTCGGCTCTCTCCAGGGACTCGGGAAAGTCCGCCAGGCCGGGCTGGAGATAACAGGAGGAACCTGAGGCCGCATTCCAACACAAAGTCTAAGCGGCTCCTACTCCTTCCTTCTTTACTCGGAGGTAAAGGTCACATTCCAACATGAAGAACAGACTTTTATTCATGTCGGAAGAAAGGAAAATCAAAAGCCTCCAGTTCGGCTGGAGGTCACAGCCTGAAGCGCAGACGCTGTCCAGATGAATCTGTCCCCTTCGCATTAAAACTCAAGCTGGTGGTAGAAGGATGCGATCCATTTTGAAGCACTACATGATGTCAACTCAAAGGGACAGTGTGACTGTATGAGCTACTTCTCCACAGTCGGTGATTCTCTAAGGTAGATGATGTTTGGAGGAACAGAACAATGTTTTGCTTTAAAACATATTTTAGAGTTTGCTTTTTTGTATATTTTCACCGCTTTACCTTCCCACCGCGTTAGCTTAAAACCCACCAGACTCCATTGACAAAAACTGTAATTTAACCCCTCTTAACACAGCAGCTGCTGTTGTACCGCTGCATGGATCGGTTTGTTTGTTTGCATTGTTATGTCACTTTCTGTGTTTTTAAAGGGTTCCTTCTAATGCAGCAAAGTCACACAACAACAGCAACGAGCTAGCAGATGGAGGTCTGCTCTTGTGTTCGGAGAGGTTAAATCGATGTTTTTGTCCATGGAGTCTGGTTGGAGGAGGGCATGGACGTCGGCTTCAGTTCTGTTTTGCAGCAAGTGCTGTCCGACTGTGAGGTAGAGGTGAAAACTAAATGAAAATGGAGAAGTAACTCATCACAGCTATCCCGTTTTTAAAAGATGAAGGACGTTCTCGCATTGCCAAATGCTTATTTGCACTCTGACGTGTATAAACGCATCAACGCTGCCTTCCGTCCTGGCGAGTAATGCATCGACCCAGCAGCTGCACAAACTGTTGTTTTTCATCCTCAAAAGAATAAAGCATCAAAAAGTAAAGGAGATTTGTTCAAGAAAAGATAAAGGAAGCAAATAAATGTGTTGATTCCATGATTTCTTCACTTTTTCTGGTGATTTTTAACGCTTCTGATAAACAACAACAACTTCATGTTATGTCTTAACTTTTGATTGTGCCTGATTACAATAGAAATTATATTCTTTAGATATAAACAATAGATCCATAAATCACAGTCCTGAAATTTAAAGACGAGGAGACATTTTAAACGTCTCAGAAGTGCCAAGTTTGCTCATCGGAGGATATTTGTATGTTTGTTTCTCTATTTATGTACGTATGATGTCAATATTTGATATTTGTATGAAAATATATACAATCTACTGAATAAAAAAAAATTATTACTCCACGCTTTATTTCTGTTCACCTCTTTGTTTTCTTCTGCAGTTTTCTGTGAAATGAAACATTTGTGTTTTGTCTGAAGAGACGAAGGATAAAGATAAAAATATAAAATAATGTTGAAGTTAATAACCACATAAATAAGCAGAGCAATAAAATGCTAAAAAAAAACACAAAAGTACATTTTTAATACCACACTGAAAGAAATTATACTTTGGACTTACCTAAAAAA